>NC_079414.1:23599484-23601053 GCF_026213295.1 Gadus chalcogrammus | reverse complement strand
CCAATCACCATTTTGAGGTCAGCCATCTCAGCCTTCCCTAAAAACATATTTTTCTTGATTTCAGACTCTGAATTAATGATTATATACCTGCCACGAGCAGATCGGTAACACTTTGAGTGCAGAGAGTAAAGGGGCCCCAGATCATAAGGTTCTATAAGAGCCACAACCAGGGCACACAATCTGTTCTTTGGGCCCCGAAACCCACCCTCGGAGCTGGGCTGTGGGGCTGACGTGATGGCCCCCCAGACCCACCTCTCTGTCCTGGTCCACACACACGTCCCGGGACAGAGCTCTGACGGGAACTTGTTGGGGGGGATGGGGGGGTGGGGGGCGTAACTGGAATGATCCAACGCGGAGGTTGGCGGGAGGAGAGGACTGAGGGGCGGAGTCGATGCGGGTCATTTGGAATTCAGTCTCATTCGTTTTGGAAATGAAGGCAAAAGCGGCGGAGATCTCCGGCGATTAAAGGAGGGGGAAGAGAAGGGAGGAGGATTTGTCTTTAAGCCCCACTATGTGTCTGACCTGTACCAGCCAGCACTTGGGTCATCCTACAGGTGTGACGGCTAGGATTAAAGGGGTGTGGCGAAATGCGCAAGCAAGTCGGCGTGAAGAAGACATGCAAATCTGAAGGAAGAAGAAATGTGGCGTGTCCACGTGTTTGCCTGTCTCGAAAAAAAAACGTGGATGATAAGTGTTGTGCTTATGTGAGCACGCATCTGTGTGTGTGTGTGTGGGTGTGTGTGTGGGTGTGTGTGTGCGTGTCTATGTGTATGCGCACGCGCGCGTGTGTGTGTGTGTGTGTGTGTGTCTGTGTGTGTGTACCGGTCTGAGATGGGGCGCTTCCCGCTTTGAATAGTTAAGAGGCAAATTCAAAGCGAAGAGGAGAGGGGGACAGCGAACGCACAGCGGGGACGTGAAGGGACTCGAGGGAGACATTCCTGGGATATGTTGGGAGCCGGGGGAGGAGGGAGGCAGTGGTTAGTTAGCGGTCGGAGACTAAGAGGAGAAATGAATTCCTGTTCCAGGGCTGGTCCTCGGCACACAACCGCAACCATTAGAGCCAGCCAGCCAGCCGAGGAGGAGGAGGAGGCCAGCCGGCCAGCCGGCCAGTATGCCGTGCTGGGCCGGCCGGCAGGCGAGGCGGGCAGGCCCGCAGCCAGGGAGATAGGCAGGGGGGAGGGAGGGAGGGAGGCAGTGGGGGAGGGAGGGAGGGAGGGAGGCAGGGGGGGGGGGACAGGGAGGGAGGCAGGGGGGGGGGGGGGGGAGGCAGGGGGGAGGCAAGGGGAAGGCCGGGGGAGAACAGGGAGGGACGCAGGGGGGGGGGAGACCAAAATATGGATTCATTGTGGAACTTGTGGAAAGAGAAGAGAGGAGGAGAGAAGTGAAGAGAGGAGAGGAGGGAGAGAGGAAAGGAGGCGAGGAGAGGTTAGAGAAAAGAAGAGGGTGGAAAAAAAGAAAAGAGAGAAGAGACGAGAGGAGCGGAGAGGAGAGCCGAGGAGGCGAGAGGAGGTGAGGAGACAGGAGAGGAGAGAAGGGAGGAGAGGAGACAGGAGAGGAGAGAAGGGAGGA
>NC_079414.1:23494484-23594484 GCF_026213295.1 Gadus chalcogrammus | reverse complement strand
GCTGATAGTTAAGATGTAGGCTATTTGTTAGAACCGACCCAAACATTTAAGTACCATTGATAGTTCACTGCCATCTAGTGGTTATTCGATCTAACCATTTCAACAATATAAAATAGCCTACTGTTTCTTTCTCTTTCTGGGGTTTTATGGCTCATTTCTGGATTTTACAATTCAATCCAACTTAAAAGTACAAGGAGCAGGGACAAATTCCAGAGTTGCAGAAGGGGGTGACGAAATCCTTCTGCTATAGTGTTGTTGTTGACATCTGAGGAGGAGACTGCAGAAAAGGCGTTTGTTCCAGGTGCATACGATGAAGAGGCTGGCTACAAGTGGTCATGGGGGGGCAATGTGAATCTCGATATATTACTTATTTGACGCTTATATCTATATTTAGGATCCCCATGGCTCTATAGTGTTTGGCTTTGCAGTGAGGGGTTGATTTGAGGAAAGCCCCTTGTTTTCTTTTTTAATATTGGTCGAGAGCTGATATGGATGTGTCTCTTGTAGCTCCGTCATTACTTTCAAGCTATTATCAGCGATGAAGGAAAAGGGTTTCAAAGTAGAAGAAAATAAACACCAATACAAGAACACAGTCAAAGCCTATATGTACAATACTGAGAATTATTAGAAGCATAACCCTAACCCTAACCCTAACCCGAAAAACAAAACCGTCAAATCAAAACCTAAACAACAAACAGATTCAGATGGAGGCTCATTTATAAAAGGTCTTCTGGTTTCAGGATAGACCTCTCAGATCACTGGACAGATTGGTGGACGAACCGTAACCATTGGATAAAAGCGTCTGCTAAATGCCCTAATGTAAATGAAATAAACAAGAGGTGGATTTTTATTTATTTTTATTGATCATGATTATTATACATATATTTTATATATTCCACTATTATTTTAATGAGTAAGGGCCTGGTAAGTGTGTTACCAGCTCAGACACAACCAAATCATGAGTGGCATTCTACTATTACTATTATTAATTAATAATTAACTGTTGTTGTGTTTATTGATGAACCATAAATTCGTGTTTGCAAGATAGTGTTGTCCCCCAAAGGGGGCCATCAAATGAAAAAGCAAATATCATACATGATAAAACATTATTTTTTTTGCATATTATGAGTTATCCAATGTAGATATTAAACATGTGTATTCTAGATTGGCTAAGCCTATCCACACGGCGCCACACAACAGCCGTGTTTCACTGGACTCCTTTGTGCGTTGTCTACTTTTCCGGAAAACAGAGAGCAACTTGATTCCTACCAGCTGTTTCCCGCCTCGAGACAGATCAGCTGCAAACACACGTAGTAGGCGGAGGCAAAGAGCCACACACACACACACGCGCACTGGAGGATCCCCATCAGCTGTGGCTGCAACACAGCAAGGCATTCCGATTCTCTATTTTCCTTTAACGCAGGAGCGCGATTGTTTTTTAGGATTTAAACTATGCACCTAAACAGGGTGAATAGGAAGCTTCTATAATCAACACCTCTTCTTAAATAAGCGGTTCGTGGCGGGGAAAACAACACAGATTTCTCAAGGGGGGCTTCGGAAGCATGGAATATTTCATGATGCCGACAGAGAAGATCCCTTCCTTACAGCAGTTCAAGAAATCGGAGAAGGATGTTATCGGGGGGCTCTGTAGGTATGTATCCGACGTGAGATCGCCCTATTTACACGCCGTGCATTGATTGTTGCTGGCGGCAATCGGGATCGGAAGTGGGTTAGCTTACTAGCCGTTAGCACCCGCATTTGGTAAACCCACAACATGGTTGTCAATACTCCTTTTCGTGCCCCCGCCGACCATGGCGGCACTTATCGATAACCCGAAGCGGCGCGGCTATCGACGCGCACCACACCGCGAACGGGTGTTGAAAACGTAAATAAACACCGCGAAATGGATGCGTTTATGTCGGGCGCAACACCAACCACGTGGTTGTTATCGTGCTGCACGCCGCTTTGGCGCTATACACTTTTCCCCCCCCGTATTCGACACGGTTTTTCCGGGGGATAACGTGCCACACAACCGCTAAGCGGTCCACCGAACACTAATCACGGTGTTTCATGTTCCCCCGGGTTCAACCCTCACGTTTAGCGACCCTTGGCGGGGCGGAACGGGGCCACGGTGTGGAGCCCTGCCCGTGTAGCTGCTCGGCTAGCGCTGCGCAGCCATGCTGGTCCACGGTGTGTGTCGTGTGGAGAATGTAACACGGCTGGTGCTTTTCGCATGCCTTTTGTTGTTTCCCCTCGCCGGCCCGCCCGCTTTCCTTCCACACGGACTACACTAACGCACACATTCCCGTGGTTTGAATTCGAGATTTGCACGTCTTGTGTGGTTGAAAGTAGTACGATTAGCCATTGACCAAAACTAGCTCCCGAGTGTACGGAAAAGGCATTGTTCTCGGTGCCAAGGGGCTGGCCTGCTGGTGTCACATTTCAGTCCTATCGCGTGATACTACTTGCCTAGTAGTAGCAGCACGTCGATGCTGCTTTCGATTTCAGTCCGAACCCGAGGGAATGGGAAAACGAGGAATCGAAGTTCGTTTGTGTTTCTCCCGTTTCTTAAAGAGTGACTGTTACTGTTAAGCCTATTGCAACTCGTGCGTCAATAAACGCAACCCCTCGACGAGGCGCGCACATGTGACTCAGCAACATTTGTGAATGACCATATGCGCGCAGTTAACGTAGACTGTTCCACACGTTATTCCTATATCCTTCTTTAAATACGAACCAAGTATCCCAAGTAAAACCATCCGTACCCCCCCAATCTGTCTTCCTCTGGCTGATGTGATAAGACACACACGCGTGTGTGTGTGTGTGTGTGTGCGTGTGCGTGTGTGTGCGCGCGCTTCATGCCAATTCAGAGGCTGGATGAATAACAGTCTACTTCAAGTCATGTTCTCATGTTGTCTCAAGTCTGTTACCGTAATAACATGCAACCCTCTTGGGCTTTCATATCGTGCCCCCTAGTCAGGGAAAAGCTTGGATTTTATTGTATAGTAATAACATTAGGAAGTCAATAATCACATTGGCTTCATTACCAACGTTTATTTGTTTTCAAAGTGAATGCAGAACCGCGCAGTGATAGTAAGCCCTATCTGTGAAATGTTGTGACCCAAGCAGCATATGTAACCAGATATAGGTCAAAGGCAGTCGCAGCTATAACTTATTGTTTTGTTTCACACAGCCATAGGGTTGCCTGTCCAACCAGGCATTGTTGCCCTACCAACCCCTCTTACAAAATATCCACCAAACTGAAAAGATCAGGAAAATCAGGTTAACGGGTTACTCTTTGGCCATCATGGTTCACCCATTGTTTTTCCTTGAAGAAATAGTTGTGACCACATAACACGGGGTCAGAGGTGTAGAGCTCTGAGTGGAGGAGTGACAGCTGACCTCTTTAGCAGGTCAACATTTGGATAAAGGCTTTTCTGGTGAGGAGGAAGTGCATGTACTGGAGTCAACAAACTAATGTTTTTTTTGTTCCAAAAACAATTGCAATTGATCCCTACAAATAAGACAAAAATACAAAGTCAACTCCAAACTTGTAAGATTCTGTATGAACTGGGCACCAAATTGAAACTAAACTTTCCCACATGACCTCTCTTGGCCTTCACAATACAAGGAAACTGAAAGGAAATGCCTTGACTCCCCCTCTCTCTCTCTCTCTCTGAGGAAATGCCTTGACTCCCCCTCTCTCTCTCTCTCTCTGAGGAAATGCCATGACTCCCCCTCTCTCTCTCTCTCTCTCTCTCTCTCTCTCTCTCTCTCTCTCTCTCTCTCTCTCTCTCTCTCTCTCTCTCTGAGGAAATGCCATGACTCCCCCTCTCTCTCTCTCTCTCTCTCTCTCTGAGGAAATGCCATGACTCCCCCTCTCTCTCTCTCTCTCTCTCTCTCTGTGGAAATGCCTTGACTCCCTCTCGCTGTGGCACTGTCTTGACTCCCCCTCTCTCTTTGGCACTGTCTTGAATCCCCCTCTCTCTGTGGCACTGTCTTGACTCCCCCCCTCTCTCTCTCTCTCTCTCCCTCTCTCTCTCAGCCTGGCCAACATTCCCCTCAGCCCAGAGACAGCTCAGGACCAGGAAAGGCGTATTCGCCGTGAGATCGCCAATAGCAACGAGCGGCGGCGCATGCAGAGCATCAACGCCGGCTTCCAGTCCCTCAAGTCCCTCCTGCCGCACACGGACGGCGAGAAGCTCAGCAAGGTACGGCCCACAAGGGCACGCACACTCGACACAGGCTGCTGGGTTGTGAGCTCACGGTGTGTTGAGCTCATGGGGGTGTTTGCTTGGCTTCGGGAATCTGCTCTTCACCAGAAGGCAGTGGAGTAAGGAAAAACGTGTCTGTGCCTTTCATGCTCATGATGCATGTTTGACCTGTGAATTTAATTCTCAATCTAAACTAGAGCTTTGACTCCGAACTTCGTTATTCGAATATAATTAGAATATCAAAAAATAAATCAAAATTCGTAGGAATATTAGGCAGCCCTTAATATTCAAACCTGTTGTGGGCAGGCCAAGAGGGAGAGACGTCGGAGAACCCGACGCAGTCCATTCATAATATTGTAATGACCACGGAAGAGGCAGTGAATGAAGTATTGATCAGACAGCGATTTATTAGAAACCTAATAAACCGTTGGAACGCGCAAGACCGGTAACCATAGCAACGCGGTAAACAAACCTCACGTAGCCCAATCCAGGTCTTAGTGAAGGCATTTAATGGTCAAAATGTTATTAATAAATATTCGAATATATTTGAATATTAATAAACAAATGAACTTCGAATATGATTTTTGGGCAAAAGTCAAAGCCCTAATCTAAACCTACGCGTTTGCCCCAACCAGGCAGCCATCCTGCAACAGACGTCGGACTACATTTTCGCCCTGGAGCAGGAGAAGACCCAGCTGCTGCAACAGAACAACCAGCTGAAGCGGTTCATCCAGGTACGGTGGCGTGTGGATCATTAGGTCAATGACGGAGTGTCGATGAGCATCTTCTTTGGTGGTCGGCACCGGGTCAGAACCTAACACCAGATGGTGCACCATTCTCTCCCCCAAGGAGTTCAGCAGCTCGTCGCCCAAGAGGAGGCGAGCGGACGAGAAGGACGAGGGGATTGGCTCCCCCGACGCTCAGGAGGAAGAAAAAGGGGAGGAGTTTCGGAGGGAGATGCTGGAGCTACGGCAGCAGCTGGGCAAGGAGCGGTCAGCTCGCTTGCTGCTGGAGGAGCAGGTGAGACACGCACGCTCACAAACACACATTTACACTTATACTTTAAAAGGGCACTATCCAATCATTTTCTTTTCGAGGTAGAGTACATTGTAGACCAGGGGTCTCAAACTAAACTTAACTGGGGGCCGCTGGAGGTAGAGTCTGGGTCAGGCTGGGCCGCATCAAGTATTCCACAAAAAAAAGGAGCACAACTGACCCAATCTAAGTTAATGATCGGGCTATAATAGGATCACGTTGGCTATGTAATCGCTGACAACAGGGTCATTTCATAGCGGTTGATGGAAACCGGGACATTTTAGCGTCCTTTGGCTTTTGTCTGGACTTTTGTCGAGCCACTCAGTAAAAATGTGCGTTTGACAACAACGCGCGGGCCGCACTAACGCTAAACTTTGTTGTCAAGTAGGGGGACACAAAATATAATCCCGTGGGCCTCAATGGGCCCTTGGGCCGCGAGTTTGAGACGCCTGGTCTAAAAGGATACACGGAGACAATTGTCTTTTGGAATCAAGATGAAGGTTCAATCATTTATTGCTATATAACTGTACAAGTTGTTAGGGATATGTCTCAGTGTGCTCATGACGGTACATAACGAAGACCCACCCAGGGGTCTGACTTGGTACAACAGATCCCAAGAAATCCCTACACATAAGACATATAGCCTATGTAAACGTGGTTGTCAGACCAGGCTAAGTGTCAGATGTCTGGTTAACGTGACAGGTGCTTATGTGTGCAAGTGATGTGCAATTCGCATAGAGTCTGATAAATAAATGCATAGTACAGATATAAAGTAGCCTTTAAGAGTAACAGTATAAAATCATGTTTGTCAGCAGGGATTCTTTGCACAATGTAACAGGGAATCGCCCTACAAGTACTCATCACAAAGATTAAAGTACTCCATGGCCGTTGTAAACATGGCGGAAGGTTAACCACATTAAAAACTCCCCGGAGGAATCAGTACAAGGAAGTCGTTTGTGCTTTTATTGGTAACGGTTGTTTTTGAGAAGCCTGGAGAGACCGACCGCTAATCTCCTTTTTAAGAGAATCGGTCCGAGCGCATCAGAGTCTTCCTGCTGCGCTGGCTCTAAGTGCGTGTGTTCCTCCGCCTATTGCTCCCAGGTGCACACGCTAGGCAACCACCTGCACCCGGAGCGGCTGAAGGTCATCACCCAGGAGCTGGAAGCCCAGGCCCAGCTACAGAGCCAGACCCTGTTACGGCTGCAGCAGATGCACGGGCAGACCACCGAGAACCACGCACACAGCCCCAAGGTACATTAGACACACACGCACGCACGCGCGCGCACGCACACACATCATTTAAACATTGCGGGTACTTTGCAATGGCTTGTCTATGTTCCCACGCAAATGAGCGGCTGGGCTTAAAAAAATTTTTTTAGTGGACCAGCATTGCGCACGTGAGGCTAGTATTTCAATGTATGTAGCGGCAGCGACTATACTGAACAACCTTGAGCCACCTTTTGAGGTGCGCTCCCAGCGTGTCCAGACGTGGGCAGCCGTTACCTCATGCAGGCTGTGTCAGACTTATTGGCGCAACAGCTGTTCTCATTTGTTTTATCCAGTTCTATCTGGAAGCAGAGGGGGCTTCCCCCCCTCTCCAGAGCGGTAGCGTAAACAGTCATGCCATACCATAGTATACAGTTCCCAGCAGATGAGCCGGCTACATAAACAAGGCAAGACCCGGGCTCCACAGAACCTGTGAGCAGTAAGGGATTGGGATTCAGTGGAAGATTTGGGGCCATGTTAGCTTTTCATGTTCAACCGTTGCGTCAGACCTTGGCTGACCTGATATCTTGTCAGTTGATCTCCAGTCAGCTGAGGTGTCGGATTGAATGAAAAGTCTGCGATGCCAATCAAGTGGCAAGTAGGGCGCCCCGGCTGATAAGCACATGACTGCAGAGTACGGCATGAAATAATGTAACGCCCTAATTTTTTATTTTTTTGGTTCCTTTCATTTTTTTGGGGGGAAAACAAGAAAAGAACATTCTTTAACAAGTCCCTGTCTGTTCTAGATCAAGGCCCCGCCCACCCCTCCAGCCCCCACCCACCACCCCACCGTCATCGTCCCGGCCCCCACACTACTCCAGCACCCGCATCATCACGTCACCGTGGTAACGCTGAGCCCCAGCGCCCAGACCAGCACTGTGTCTACGTCCAGACAGAACCTGGACACCATTGTGCAGGTACGAGGAGAGACCTGCACGCACGTCCACCTTTTTAGTCGCGTGTTGCGTCGGTGTGAGATTGTGCTATACAAAATACTAAAATACTATAGGCTTAGTTATGGCTCCACGTTGACGCAACGCAATGACCAAGGAGTCGCTCCGACGCGGACGTGAACCTATTTTGGTTCTGCGTCGGGTTTCAGTGAGCGGACCAATCACAGCCCTTGCTGCAGCGTCGACCCGTTTTTGGAGGCGCACGTCAGGCCCTTGCGGTGGACGCAAGGAGGGTCCACAAGGGCGTAATGGTTCCGGTAACACCCGTTGCGTTGCGGAGACGTGGAACCAAAACTAAGCCTTAAGGGTCGCTCATGACTTGACACCATTTCGTTTTTTAAACGTGAGCTTTTAACAGCGGACGCTGATGTGTGTGTGTTCAAAATGTCACATCGGGATCCAGCGAGAGATGACTAACGGTTGTGTGCTTCCCTCAAGGCCATCCAGCACATCGAACGCACCCAGGAGAGGAGGTGCAGCGTGGAGGAGGAGCAGAGGCGGGCGGTCATCGTCAGCCCCGCCCACGTTGCCATGGACACCACCTGCTCCGACACAGACACTGACACTGAGGGGGAGGAGCGCTCGATGAACTAACCCGTGGCTTGCATGCAAAAGCTGCATTAGACGCGCGCGCGCACACACAAACACGCACCAACCGACACACACCAAACACACGCACACACACAAACACACACACACACACACTGTAGTTGCCTCTTGACGCGAACAAGTAATTTTTTTTAGATGATCCGTTATCCCCCCCCCCCCCCCCCCCCCCCCCCCCCCCCCCACTCACTGTTAAGTCACGTATTTCCTTCGTACTGGAAACCAGGACAACCCCACTGTAAGCACCAGTGTCCTTCGGAAGACAATTTCCTCGTTGACCAATTCAAATTTGTTTACATGGTTAACGAACCGGTTCCAGCGGCTAAATGAGCCGCTAAGTAACCGGGAAGTGCAACGTCGCGAACCCAATAAACGTAAGTTTGTGTTCGGAGGTGTTCCCTCTTTCCTGCACTGTTGCAAAGCTGCTTGATGCTAGAGCAGAAAAAAAACTGAAAAAAAAACGTCAGCGAAACCAATCGTCGTCCTTCTCCAAAAAAAGATACTTTTCAATCCTCCGTCCTTTTTTGTTTCATTTAATATCTCATCACGTGCTACTTACAATCGTGGCGTCAGCGCTGCCCGGCTCCAGTATACTCATTGACCGTATTATGCGTGTGCTGCAAATGAATAGACTCGACGGAGAGTTGAATGTAATACAGCTCGGGGCAGGCTGAGCCCCTAAGTGCTGAGGGTGCGTTCAGAGGGGTGCACTTATTTCCCCCCTTCGTCTGGCCTCATGTGTGCCACCCTGCTGGTTTAAGCTGCGATAAAGTGGATGAAGCTCAACAAAAAGAAAACTGTAGGAATCAACGATTCATCTGATGGACTCAAACCAAAATTGATCCATGTTTGATCCCGTGTTTTGGATATAACGAGTAAGATTAAGCTAAACCATCAATCAAGTCAAGAAGGGGCTTTTCCTTCTTTGTTTTGCGGTGTTACTGAATGTATGTGGCGGGAGTGTCTCGCTCTTTGACTTAAACAACTGACTTAGTGTATATTGTCGATGCGAGACGCGGCCTTGGGCTAGATAACTGGAATGGTTATTAATCTTCAGATTGCTTGTCAGATATTGTACTCCACCAATGGTGATGGATACACACACACAGCTATACACATCATCGAAGCTGGTTCATCCAGAAATCTGTCCCCTCTTCTGCTACAAATAATGACGTATGTTAAGAACCTAAACATACCATACCCCCTGAACCATTGAGATTAAAAACTGGACGCATTTATTTGGAATCTAACTAAATCGGGTCCCAGGTTTTATCTTTTAAACGAGGCCTCTTTAAAAAGCATCGGCTGAGCATCTCAGACGCGTTGGACCGTTGTGACTATGCACTCGCTTTGGGCATTTATGCAATTCCATCTCCAGTGACTGTTTGAAATGAGGAAGGGATCATCTATGCACCGTTTCTAGACATGTACTTACCAAGCATCACTTGCTTACATCTTAGAATGTAACGTTGTACCTTCTGTGTGCTCTGGGTCTATATATTGCTGTTCGGAGCACTAAGGGAGACCCCTATTTGTTTATCCTTACACTACCTAGTGCACTGGCAGGGAGGGTAAACAAAACCGATGGTAACATCTTCATATGTAGTCTTTTATCGCTCTTAGAGCTGGAAAACAGTCAACCGTCTCTGGTGGGCAAACGCGCCAAACCTACACCTAAAACTACATTACGAATCAATTTATTCCGTTTTGAATTTGAGCCACATCTAGGTATCCTGGAAAACAATGCAAACAATGAAAATAGGTAAAAATGTGGTTGGTAAAAGAGGTGCTTTTAATGGGTGGTGTGGACCTATCGAAAGGGCACCGTTGAATAGTTATTGTTTTTATTTGTGTCGTCTGCTCAGTGCACTGCACTGAAAATGAGATTGTTCCCCTTCCCCCCCCCCCCCCCCCGCCTGCAGACAGCAGACCCACTCCCCCCCTCCTTATATCCTGCGTCTCTGTTGTCCGACTGGAATCCCGCCCGGGGAATGTGGCCATGTATCGCTCCTGTTTTCATACGCTGACTTGATGCTGTAGACATTCCATTTATTTGAATCTTTATCGTTCTTTGTTTGGTCATGTACGTCACGTTTCCGTGTGAACCTGTTTTCGGGGGGGGGGGGGAGGGGGGGGTTACGTCAGTGGGTGCTCTATAGGTCTGTCATGGCTCATTCCCCTGGAAGCCTGGGCTGCCTCCTTCCTACATCTCCATGTCTCACCATCAACGTGTGGCCACCGGTCCAGCTAGGGGCCACATTCACACCGGTTGGGGGGCCCTTCATGCTTTTCTCTGTCATACTATATACCCTTTTTCTTTAAAAAACCACGAGAGGTGGGAGATTCTATGTACATATTTTAAGCGTAGCCTTAGCCGGTTTTATATCTTTATTGGAGAGATGTTCAAATTTATCAGTCAGGGCTGAGGCTGGGGCGGCGACGGCTCCCTCTTAATGTGTCTGTGTGTGGCAGCACTCCTCTCCTTTGGGCCAGATACCAGATGATTGATACGAAGCACTTGATGTTTTATGCTGCCCCAATCAAGGATACCGAAGGTGTTGTTTTTGCCATTTCTAAAAAAAGAAAGAAAAAGAAGCAGTTATTTTCCGTTACCAAACCTGAGCAGCTGTTGTTCTTTTGCTTCTTTTTTTTTTTTATCCTCCGAAATGAGGAAACATTTTAATATTTCTGATTTATTTTTGTTCACCTGTCCTGTTCCCTGAAATGCTGTTATATTTTGTTTATAAAAACCTGGATAAACAGGCCTTAAGGATGAAAAAAAAATGAAATAAAATTTGTACTTTTTTTCTAAATAACACTGGTGTACTGTGCTGTATAATGTGCTGGCAGAAAAAAACAATGCCACTGTATATTTATTTCGACAACCACTAGGAGGTGGTGTTTATAAAAAATTAATGCTTTATTGCGTAAACCTACTAGAACAGTTTTGCTTATTAATAAAACAAATGACATTTATTTTGGTCAAGGCCCCATCACATTTATATATTGATACAAGCATTTTGGTGACGGTACCATAACGACGTTGAGGAATACAATTCGTCACCATTGCTGTTTCTCTTCAAGCTTGCGCTGTGAACACTACCACTGCCCCCAACAGTATCACACTTCCACCATCGCTGCTGTCTGACACCACTGATTGGACCAGCCAACTGTTCTGGACACAAGATGTCCTGCACAGCCGCGGCAGCTGGGCCCCTCCCCTTCATCTGGCTTACCCTTTACATTATGTGCCAGTAGTATATATAGCGAGACAGGCTCTGGGAAAGGCCTCTGGCAGACAGAATGAAGTGGCTGGTCTCTGTGAGTTGCCTGGCGCTACTGCTGGTCCTTGCTTCTGCAGGTATGGATTTGTGACTTGTTAATGCACTATTCACTCTGATATGATGGACGGCTTATGTGGATGGATTGATTAAGGGCAGTAGGTCAACTGGTTATCATGTATTCAAAGTAAATGGCATGGAGTTGAAAGATAGTATTAGCCGGTTACTGGTTATCGTCTACTCTATGCCAGAGGATCCAAGGTCTGTCAAGTAGTACTTAAGGTAGAAAACCGTTTTGATGGCACGTAGTCATTCATTCACCAGCTGTTGTCATTGCCTTCTGGGCTGTTGGATGTGTTTCCACTCATTCTTGTTTCAGAGCTATTTAACTGTGGTATGCCAGGGATGTATCATCTGTTTCGTTTTTGAATAACCTTGAAATGACGGTGTGATTTGACAATGGACTGTGTATTTCAATCAGGCCGTGTTTTAACCAGTGTCCGTGAAGTAATATGTCATTTTGTACTCTGCACACTTGAAATGGTGAAAGTTATGGACAGTGTGTTAACATGCTTGTTGAACATTGAAAGATTCATTACTGTGTCATTAGTGTTCTAGCAGCTTGTGGCTACTGTATGTTGAAATACCAGCTGGAGAGCACCAGTGGAGGAGGAAATACCAGAGCCAGCCACCTCCTTGAGGCATGATTGGCGTCACTGTCACCAGTATTTAAACAGCACTGGAGTCACAGGGCAGACTTCAAAACCAGGCTTCCAACTTGATAAACCGAAACCTGGCTCAGGCCAAAGAGCAGTACTAATACAACTAATATATAACTAACTGATAAATGGTAATGGAGGTGATTTCTCTTACAACAATTTGTAACCAGCTGTGATAAGGCCATGCTTCACCCAGGCAGAGCAGAGGGTGGTTGAATCCTTTAAGGTTTGTTTACCTTTCCTGTGGCTTTGGCTGCCTAGCAGTGTCAAGGCCTGCATTTAAATGTCACTGAGGGTTTTGGCATCTGGGTAGCACATGACCGGACAGGGGAATTTCCCAGTGTCCTTACACCCCACTGGTAAAAGGTTAACAGTCCTTTTATTATTTGGTGGATTGTGGATTATCGTATTAAAGTATCTAGTTCTAGTTATGGCAACTGTAATGAGGGTAGTAGAGGATAGAAACTTCTCTGGCTTTTGGTGAGGCTGGCAGTGCATTTTGTATTTTCAATTTGTGCTTGCTAATGGGGTACCCTTGCCTGCCCTTGTGCTCGTATATTTTGGTCCTGGTGGGCTTCCATAGCCAGGTGTTAGGCCCATGTCAAAGGGCATAGTAACCGAACACTGTATGAACTAAAGCCAGACATGGACAGTCCTTTCCCTCATATGCGGACATTAAGGGCCGGACACCACACCGAACTACAAATCGACACAGGCATACCCTGTGTAAACTATTCACATATTCTCTCCACATTGTGCATGCTCATGCCTGTCAAGTTGCTGAGCTAATGCAGCTAGCAAACCCGCTGCACTGCCAACGAGTAAAATGTGAGCTGAATTCTGAGTGATACATCAATATGATTTTGTCTTTCTGTATTTTGTTTCAATTAAGGCACTCAGTACAGAATTACAGTATTTCTGAATACCATTTTGAAACAAAAAGTTGCAAGTTGTGAATGTCCCTTCATCGAAAAAAAAAATTAAATTCACCATCAACAGACATTGTGTTTTTGACTCCACTCTGATGACCTAGTGGATGGGACTAGAGTATTCTATTGTTTTATATATAGCTGTGTGGGGGTGTTGCAGGGGACTTGTGCAATAGTGTGGTCCCATTGGAGGCAGGGCTTCCAGTCTTCATGAAAGGCCCATCCCTCCTTCTTTTCACTCCTCTGAATCAGTGTGGACTATTTCTGTTCAGCCATAGAGAACCTAGGCACCCGGGGCACCTGTCCCCCTCCATCCCCTGACCGTAGCATGTGCTTTACAGGCTTAACGGGGGGCCCTTGCCCCACAGCAAGGGCCGGGGAGGTTCTTGCACATCACATACAGGTTATGTTGCTGTTGATAAACTCTGATGTGTTATTCGTTTGTCATTTCCCCTACTTGCTTTCAAGAGGAAACATTCAACAAAGTAAATGAATGTGTTGATTTTTTTTCTCAGCACCTTTAGACAGACACATCGACGGGCAAGCAGGAAGTTTCAGAAACATCCTAGGTGCATTCGTACTTCTTCTACGCAAGCCCTTTCCATTTTGTCTGAATGTGTAAACTGAATGGGACCAAATGAAGCTATCATGTGGTGACTATTACCACATGAACTACCAACTGTTACATTGTTTTGAATTCACAATGGGAAAAGGGTACTGATGGGGACTCCACCCATCTATTTACAGTACCTGAATGGCTATTAACAATCCAAGCTCTGCTCAGATGTGAAAGGGTTAATTACATGTTCAGAAGCAACCTAAAGCCGCATGCAGTCCAAGTCATTCCTTATCATACCCCTTGCAAAAACCCATTGTCTTACAACTAAAAACTTCTTAAAACCTCCGGGTCACCACCCCCACAAGCCGTGGGAGAGCAGTGACCCTTTTTACTTTGCTGATGACCACTTGTCGCTGTGTATAATTTTTGCACTCTCATTTCGCCATCTCGTGTGCACTGACGTTCCTGCCACACCTGGATCTCACCCTGAGGTTGAACCCTGCACATGCCACATACTGACACAACGAGAGACAATTCTAAGCCCCCTGAAATATTGTTGATGTTGCCGTTTAAGGTGAGCAAATATATTTGTCCCACATCATCACATGATGAGAGACACTGATGATGTATCAGTAGGAAACTATTTCTATTTCAACCTGAAGAATGAACACCATTCACTGGAGCCCTATAGAACAAATCCATCATAGTTCGGACATGCAGACTCCTCTTCAACGACATGCACCTTAAAGGTGACATATTATACCACCAGGTGTGAGGGGGATTAGCCGCTACAAGCTGTTTTGAATATCTGCCTCTTCTGACATCACAAGTGGGCGTGTCCCTGTAGATGTGTAGATGCTGGATAGATCAGTCTACCGCCTTACCCAGCAGACTGCAACAAACGTAGCTCATCTCTCCGTCATACATCTAGGTGGACACACCCACGAGTGATGTCAGAAGAGGTAGATATTCAAAACGGCTTGTAGCGGCAAATCACACTCAAACCAGATGGTATAATATTCCACCTTTAAGAAGTGGGAGTTTAGAAGAGAGGGGCGGGTGTTGTAATGCCTAGTCAGTTCGTGAGGGTAGTGCCGTCTCATCCACACACGCCTGACCGGCTGGCAGCAGCAGCAGCTCGGGTTATGGGACGTACGATGTAATAGCAGTACAGCTTTGGACCAGATCCAAACCGTGCAGCCGACATCAAACCCTACATAGCAGGGGCATATCAGTGCTCAAGTCCTCTGCCACAGATCCCTGTATAGTTTCTCCGTTATGGACTTGGGTACACTTAAGTCTCGCCGCCGAGACAAGTTTTATGAGCAGGGTCTTTAAAATGTGTGGGCCACTGTGGACACACTGAATGCCAGTTTGGAAGAGTTGATGTCTGTGTATGTCAGCAATAGAGGTTAAGGTGTTGGGCCTTTTATTAAAGACTAAATGCTGTTTGTCGGCTTGAAGTGTATCCATTGTTTGTACTGTTGAAATGACCTGGATGGAAAAAACGGGCAAAAAAAAGCCAATTGAATCTGTCAATTACATTCCACAAGGCTCATTCTGACATTCCCCTGGCAGCCAAAGTACTGGTAGTTCACGTCAATGGCTTCATGAGTTAGACTGGGGTTAGCATTCCCAGGTACAAAGACATGTAATGATTTCAGTGACGTGCCCAACGGTAGGGGCTACTAGGTCCCCCACAGAATCCCGACTGGGGAGCGGCAGGCACCTTCAGGGCCTCTAAATTGTTTGGGGAGTGAATCAGGCCCCAGAATAGGACAACACAGTTGTCACGGAGGGAATGGACGCAGCAGAGCACAAGAGTGTTAAGCTTTCTGTCCAGCCCAGCCCCCCTTAGCACGGACCTCTGTGACTCATCTTCACCAAAGTTCTTGGTTCCTAAGCTCTGGCATCCCTAGCGCCACATTTAAAATAGATATGACAGTAGCGCCAGCTTCTTTTGCCAACGTTTCATTGACACTGTAGACTAGAGTAAGATCGTTTCAAGAGTATTTATATATACAGGGTATTAGTATCTATATATATATATGTACGACACATTGGCCATTGCCCCAGAAGGCCAAGGTTTACATTAGGTTCACTTAACCGAAAAGACTCGGCTGCCTTGAAATCATTGATTTCTCTACGATTCCATGTTGACAAATCTTCAACCAACATAGTGCATTGGGAGCAATGGCTCTACTGAGAGCAAGCACCTTAATTGACTGCTTGGGAAGGTGTGAAATGCATGAGTCTCAACCCAAGCGCCTCCTCTGGCATGTAATATGAATCTCAAACATACATTCAGCTCACATAACACGCTTGTCCCTCTAGAGGCTTCACAGTCTGCAGAAGATCGAGTTGGCAAGCTATCTCTCTCTCTATCTTGCGCTCTCTCTCTCTCTCTTTCTCTCTCTCTCTCTCTCTCTCTCTCTCTCTCTCTCTCTCTCTCTCTCTCTCTCTCTCTCTCTCTCTCTCTCTTCCACTCATAATTCAACTAAATGAAGGTCAGGGCTCTGGGTTCAATCTGGTCTAGGTATCCGATCCACTTATGATGCAGTGTGAGATGAAGCAGAGAGCGATGTACCAAGTATATGCAGCGATCATAATGTACTTCCTACCTTGTTGCAATCCCTGTCCATGGCACAAGGCGCTGGTACATGTCAGGGAGGTCTTCACTCCTTAATGGAAGTCAGAGAGGGAAGGAAACCATCTGCAAATGGCGTATGGTTTTGATTGGTAATCAAAGCGATCAACGCCATAATGGGGGATTTGGTTGATAAATAGGATTAACTTGTGTTTACAGAGTATAAAAATCAGGCATTCTTCTTCATGGAACATTTTGATGATTCAGTGCATGCCAGACACAGACCTAAAAACAAGAAGAGGACCTCACACACGATAGAAAGAGACGTTTTAGAAGAAAGCAGACGACATGTGACTAGAGAATCTGGACGAAATGTGCTCTGAAGGCTGATTTGGCACACATGCTGTTTAACTTCTGCTACTGAAGACACGTCATTTTGCCCTCTATGTTAAAGGCAGAAGAACAGCCATGACATTGAAATTGTGGAACCCTTCCAGAACACATGATGGCAAATCATGTCATCATGCATTTTAGATTATCATGCAGCTTGAGTGTACTCCGGCCAACAACCAAACATATCGAGCAGAGAGAATATGGATGAACAGAATGAATAGCTCTAGCCACGTTCTTTAGTGAATGGGAGTTATTGTGTTATTGTGGTTGTGTTGCTATGGGTCTGCGACAACAATTTCTTATCATCAAGTCATTAATACTACAAAACATTTTTCAATACACAATTTTACTTTTGTGTGTCTCCGGTGTATAAATGGTACAGGAGTCATTGAATGGTTAATACTATACTCTTACTAGTATAGTATTTATAACCATACGATACCCATACGATATGGAGTTTAAAACCTTTGGACCTTTGACCTCAGGGGGACGTTGAACAGGAAGTGAGCTCTGCAAGGCCTTCAAACCAAACTTGGCTCATGGTCTTATGACCCTATCCTGATGCATTGTCAGCAGCAAGCCTATTCCGGCCCTTAGAAAGCAACTTTTGATTGTGATAACAATTTGCAAATAGCTTTCATTGTAGGTGAAATCACTGAGACGGTCATCATGTATCCACCTAACCGATTAGGTCCATGTATTACAACATATTCTAATACTATGAGACTCATGAAAACGCCATCAGCTGATAAAAGGTGTCGGGGGGTGCACGAGCGGCAGAGGGGACTTAGTGTCTTATTTATTTATTTATTTATTTATTTATTTATTTATTTATTTATTTATTTATTTATTTATTTATTTATTTATTTATTTATTTATTTATTTATTTATTTATTTATTTATTTATAAAAGTTACTTATTTTATTTTAAATTAACATAATACCAATGGTCAGAAGTTTTACCAAAATGTTGATCATACAAAGTCATGACAGAGGGATTTAGTGTCTTTATTCATGCTTGAAAGATGAACATATATTTTTTTTTTGAAAGGGAATAAGCTGATGAAGCTGACAAGTGACCGATGTTTACTGTTTAGAAATATTTTGAATTAAATGCAAACAAATCATTTGCTCTTGTTTCTCTGTTTTGAGATTCACACAGACTTAGGAGTCTTG
This sequence comes from Gadus chalcogrammus, assembly GCF_026213295.1. NCBI lineage: Eukaryota > Metazoa > Chordata > Actinopteri > Gadiformes > Gadidae > Gadus > Gadus chalcogrammus. The sequence goes on along the minus strand of NC_079414.1, from coordinate 23,576,767 downwards.
TTTAAATTTTACAAATTTAGTTATAAACTGAACTTGTAAATTGTTTTTGTAAGTTGTTGCAGATGTTATCTCAGCTAATTGTATTAATCAATTTTGATAATAAGGTGATTGTATGCAGTATTCTGGTGCCAGCAACTTATACAGTGGTTTTGTACAGATAAGTAAATAAATATTAGCAGGTTCTCATAGTAGGCTATTTCAATTCAGGAAGGGCGCGGAAAAAAATCTGTCTCCTAGGGGGGGAATGACAGAAAATAATTGTGAACAACTGGTCTAGAACATGTTGATTAGCTCACGTTGTTATGGCAATGAGGGTTAGGGTTAGGGGATAAAAAGATTAAGTTATAAACAATTTATTTCTTCTTTAAGAGCTAGAGACTAGCCAAAATGTGTTTAATCCTTTCCTCTGGGATGAAATACTCATTGGTATTATGAGTTTAACTGAGGTTAAACTGTTACAAAAGGTATGTGCTTTTCTGACAATAAACCAGCAGACTGTTCAAAAATATACAATGTGTTGGATTGATAGATACATATACTTCATATACCCCTGTGGCTCCCTGGGGCTCAGCCCCCCCAAAAGTCATAACCTAGAATCGCCCCTGCTCCACAGATCTCCTTGATGGGGTCTCCAGTCATGATGAGGATGCCGTGAGGGGGCTAGAGCTCCAGCATGCTGATGTGGAGCCCTTCCCCTGCCCATGCCCCCCAACAGAGGGGCATGGCAGCCAGACCTCCTCCAACGACACCCCCGCCCCAGAGAGAACCCTCTGTCAGCCCTGCAACCCCCCACCCTCTCTGGAGAAAGTAGAGGATGAAGATCAACCTGCCTCCGAAGAGGACGAGGAGGAACAAGCAGCTGCAGCAGGGGGAGATGTCTCTGTTGAAGGACTGGACAGTGAAGAAGAGATAGGGGTGGACGAGGCGGCTTCCAGGGAGGAGTTGGTTGTGGATGAGGAGCTGATGCTGGAGGAAGATCTCCTGTCAGAGTCCACAGAAGAGGCCGTAGAGCTTGAGGAGGGGGAGGTGGAGGAGGTTGGTGTTGAGGAAACTGCAGATGTAGATGCTGCCCAAGAGGATGAAGAAGTGATGGAACAGCTGGAAGCTAACGCCGTGGAAGATGAAGAAGAGGTAGAAGAAGCGGCTGGAGAAGACACTGAAGAGGAACCGATCAGTGGAGAACCACAGGAGGAAGCTGAGGCCATTGAGCCAGAAGAGGAGGATACATCTGATCATCTCGTGGTGGACACTGTGCATGAAGAGGCCATCGCTCAGGCTGTTCTCGAGGAACAGGTGGAAGAGGAGGAACCTGAGGCTGAACTGCTGGAGGATCCAGAAGTGACAGAAGCAGATGTCCTCCCAGAACCTGAAGTGACTCCAGAGGAACCGATCCCAGAACCAGAGGCTGCTGTGGAGGAGGTAGCTCCAGAGCCTTTAGACGACTCTGCAGCTGTGGTGGCAGACGATGAGGCTCAGGAGGTTGAAGATACCGTGGCTGTTGAAGAGGTCCCGTTGGAGGAGGCTACATTAGAGGAGGCTCCAGTGGAGGAGGCTACAGTAGAGGAGGCTACAGCGGAGGAGTTCACTGCGGAGGAGGCTCCAGTAGAGGAGGCTTCAGTGGAGGAGGCTCCAGTAGAGGAGGTCACAGCAGAGGAGGCTCCAGTAGAGGAGGCTCCAGTGGAGGAGGCTCCAGTAGAGGAGGTCACTGCGGAGGAGGCTCCAGTAGAGGAGGTCATCTTCGACGAGGCTCAAGTGGAGGAGGCTCCAGTGGAGGAGGCTACAGTGGCGGAGGTCACTGTGGAGGAGGCTCCAGTAGAGGAGGTCACTGCGGAGGAGGCTCCAGTGGAGGAGGTCACTGCGGAGGAGGCTCAAGTGGAGGAGGCTCCAGTAGAGGAGGTCACTGCGGAGGAGGCTCCAGTGGAGGAGGTCACTGCGGAGGAGGCTCAAGTGGAGGAGGCTCCAGTGGAGGAGGCTACAGTGGAGGAGGCTACAGTGGAGGAGGTCACTGCGGAGGAGGCTCAAGTGGAGGAGGCTCCAGTGGAGGAGGCTCCAGTGGAGGAGGTCACTGCGGAGGAGGCTCAAGTGGAGGAGGCTCCAGTGGAGGCGGTCCCAGTGGAGGAGGTCACTGTGGAGGAGGCTACAGTGGAGGAGACGAGTGAAGAGGCGAAACCTGTTAAAGGTACGGACAAAACAACAAGAAAATGCTAACGAAATGTAGCTTGAGCACAGAGTTTTAAGAGCTCGATGGGTTACTGACAATGTCCAACCCTTTTCTGCCTAAAGCTGAGCTAACTTATCCCATTAATACACGATGGGTCTTGGGCAGTCTGTGCTGCTTTAATCAGGAAAGCTCAAAACATTCCATTGGATGATGCCAGGGGGCTCATGCCTGCTGTAAAAGATGCTGGCAGAGGCTGAAAGCGCGTTTTTGGCGCCAAGTATGATCCTACTACAAAGTGTCTATTTTTGAATGGGTTTGAATTGTTGTTGAATTGTAAAAAGAAAGTGTGTGTGTGTGTGTGTGTGTGTGTGTGTGTGTGTGTGTGTGTGTGTGTGTGTGTGTGTGTGTGTGTGTGTGAGTGAGAGTGTGAGAGTGAGTGAGTGAGTGAGTGAGTGAGTGAGTGAGTGAGTGAGTGAGTGAGTGAGTGAGTGAGTGAGTGAGTGAGTGTGTGACGGAAAATAATAAGTATGTTAGTGTGTGTGTGTGTGTGTGTGTGTGTGTGTGTGTGTGTGTGTGTGTGAGTGAGAGTGTGAGAGTGAGTGAGTGAGTGAGTGAGTGAGTGAGTGAGTGAGTGAGTGAGTGAGTGAGTGAGTGAGTGAGTGAGTGAGTGAGTGAGTGAGTGAGTGAGTGAGTGAGTGTGTGACGGAAAATAATAAGTATGTTAGTGTGTGTGTGTGTGTTAGTGTGTGTTTGTCCTGAGGCACATCATGCAGGAATAACCTGGGCCACAGAAATAGACCTCTGAAAATAGCTGCAGAAAGGGATGGACAGTGAGATGGATGGAGTGTGATACAAGAGCAAGGCCGGCACACGGTGCAGATGGTCTGGTCGCTCAGCCCGGGTCAAACCACTGCCTGGTCGGGGGGGGGGGGAAGAGGGGGTGGGAAGGGCAGTCTGTTTTGTAACCATGCCAGCCATGATCCCATAGCTTTACTGGATCAAATAATTACGACTCATGTTACGCATATGACAAGGGGCGGCTTTTGGACAAAGCCAGAGATTAATTCTACGGCATGTCTTCGATGCTAATTAGCGTCATCTCATGGCCTTGCCTCTTACTTAATGCAAGGGTGGTACGAGGACCCCAGGACCTGGCTGATGTTGTTTCTGCTGTTCTGCTTCCCCTCAGCCCGTAGAGAGGGCCGCCCTCTGAGAGACAGGACCCACATTGACGAGACGCTGCGATTGACCTCCTCCGAGCCTTCCACAGAGTTCTCAGGTGAGTTGAGAGAGAAGAGTCCTGAATACATTGCATACATAGATACATTACATACATACATAGATGACATACATACAGTACATGTATATATATGTTTTTATATATATATATATATATATATATATATATATATATAGGCATATACGCATATACGCATATACATAGAAACATACTTGCATGCATACAGACATACAATGGAACCTTTCAAATGATTCTCTCCGGATGTTTGCATCATTACCTTGGACTAGCAAAGATCCCAAAACACAAACAACTGGCCTCCAAAATGTATTCCTGACCATGACTTCTCGCCCTCTATAGCTGCCATGAAGAAGCTACTGAGCATCTATCACAGCGCCATCAAGCCCATGGAAAATGCATACAAGTACAATGAAATGAGGCAGCACCAAGTGTCGGGTAGGCTCACTTCCCTCCACTCGAGTGGACCTTAATTCCATCATTCCCAGGAGGGATGAGAATTGACAACAATGCTTAATTGCTTTCATCTTTTCCATTAGAACATATTTGTATGCAGGCCTCAGTGTTGAGCAGCCTACTTCATGGATGATTTGCGTTAATTAAAGCACAATAGTTGAAAGCAAGAAGAAAACACGATTCAAGAGCAATAACTACTGATCTATCGGGTAAAGCAGCAAATAGATATATTTAACAACTTGAATCAGTCTGAACGTCATAAATAGTTGCTTTATTTGTATATAATTTATAAAAAATGCCAGACTTCCAGGCCGACAAACCGCAGCTCAAATAATGTCATAATATAGCAGGGGGCTGCTGTCTGTGAATTGTGAGCCCCCATGTGGTGTATCGTGGTAGTGAAAAACAAAGTTGTGCAACCCGGAGAATAAGTGGATAGTTTGTTTAACAACCCAATAATAAAACCGTAACAAATAGATTAAAAATAACATTAAAATAACACGTTTTTTTAATATGTTTTTTGCTTATCTCCCTGTCACACACGCGCGCACACACACACACACACAGATGGTGAAATCACGTCCAAGCCCATGGTATTGTTCCTGGGTCCCTGGAGTGTGGGCAAGTCATCCATGATCAACTACCTGCTCGGCCTTCACAGCAGCACCCAGGAGCTCTATACAGGTAGAAGATCTCCATTCAGCTCAGCTGCTCTGTGAAAGCACCCACAGTGTAGTCTGGTTCCCCGTTGCACCCAGTCACACACCCCTGGGTTAGCACAAAACGCCCTGCCACACAGGAGTCGCAAACGTATGCGGATAAGGTGTGCTATTGCATTTGGTTCAGAAAGGCAACTACCAAAAGGGAATTAGGATTTGACTTGCAAGTCCTCAATTCCACGTATTGGCTCATAAAAACAGGAAATATGTCCTTTCTACCTGCTGCTCTCTATGTGACCCTTTCATATGTTGCTGTTTAACACGTAATTTCCATCCATTCTTTGAAAGTGGAGGTGCAAAAATATCCACATTTTCCTCCATATTTCACAATGAGAAGTAAACTAGGTCAACAAAAGATGCTAATTGTTCTGCTTGTGTGCCCATGAAGATGGAAAATAGTTATAATATGTTTAGATGCATTTCTTGTGCTATATACCACAACACGAATGCAATTGAACATGCTTACCATCTCCCTATCGTATCCGTACGTACAGGGCCGATGGACTGCGGGGGAAAGTGAGGCAGTCGTGGGGGGGCCCAAGGCAGAGGGGGGGCCCATGGCAATAAAAAAAAATAAAAAAATTCTAATTATCCATTATCCAGCCCATAGTGTTAGGAGTCGCACACGGCCTCGTCTCCCCCCCCCGTCAACAATTCAGCGCAGGGGGCTGGTAGGGGGAATTCGGGGGGGGGGGGGGGGGCCCATCAGTACCTCTCGTATAGGGGCCCAGGATTTGGTGCAACGGCCCTGCGTACGTACACAAACCCCTAATAACGGAGACGATTGGCCGCTGCTTCCCCGGCAGGCGCTGAGCCCACCACCTCCGAGTACACGGTGGTGATGCACGGCGACAAGTTCCGCAGTGTGGAGGGCATCGTCATGGCGGCCGACAGCTCGCGCTCCTTCTCCCCTCTGGAGAAGTTCGGCCAGGGCTTCCTGGAGAAGCTGGTGGGCATCGAGATGCCCCACCCGCTGCTGGAGAGGGTCTCCTTCGTGGACACGCCCGGGATCATCGAGAACCGCAAGCAGCAGGAGAGAGGTGAGACGGGTGGGGGGGCCTGGGTGGAGGGAGACGGGCGGCAGAAGCCTGGGTGGGGGGGTGGGGGGGAGTGTGGCACAGGATGAGAGAGGTGAGACGGTGGGGGGGGGGGGCCGGGCGGGGAGTGAGACCGGTGGGGGGGGGGGGCCGGGCGGGGAGTGAGACAGGTGGCAGAGGCCTGGGTGGAGTGAGACGGGCGGCAGAAGCCTGGGGGGGGGGGGGGGGGGGGGAGTGTGGTGCAGGAGGAGAGAGGTGAGACAGGTCGCAGAGACCTGGGGGTGGGGGAGTGTGGTGTAGGAGAAGAGAGGTGAGACAGGCGGTAGAGGCCTGGGGGGGGGGGGAGTGTTCATGAGGAGAGAGGTGAGACCGGTGGCAGCGGCCTAGGTGGGGAGCGTGGGGTGCAGTAGGGCTTGGGGGGGGGGGGGTCCCAGCGTCGAAAGTTTGCACACTGACCACACCAATCTCTGTGATACGCATCTCTGTGAACACGCACACAGACACGCATACAGCTCATGCATGCACACAGACACGTACGCACACACACACACACACACACACACAGATCACACTGCGAGATCACTTGAGGCCGTCAATAGCGCCGCAGTGAAAAACAGGAGTGAAAGTCCTTGACCCGATCGTCTCCTCTTCCAGGCTACCCCTACAACGAGGTGTGCCAGTGGTTCATCGACCGCGCCGACCTCATCTTCCTGGTGTTCGACCCCACCAAGCTGGACGTGGGCGGGGAGCTGGAGATGCTTTTCAAGCAGATGAAGGGCCGCGAGTCCCAGATCCGCATCATCCTCAACAAGGCGGACAACCTGGCCCGGCAGGACCTGATGCGGGTGTATGGCGCCCTGTTCTGGAGCATGGCGCCACTCATCAACGTGACCGAGCCCCCGCGCGTCTACGTCAGCTCCTTCTGGCCGCAGGACTACGCCCCCGACACCAGCAAAGAGCTCTTCATGAAGGAGGAGATCTCCCTTCTGGAGGACCTCAACGAGGTGAGGCCGGCTCCCCCCCCCGCCCCCCCGAGACGCACCCTTCAGAGGGGTCTTCCTTTCAGCGCCGCCGACGCCGACGTGCCTGTGTTTTAACGTTGACACATCATACCACAGGGTGTGAGTGTGATGACGGATAGATGAGCAACGTTTGCTACGATGGGTTGGCTGGTAGACGGATCTATCCAGCACACATCTAGGTGGACACCCCCACTTGTGATGTCCGAAGAGGCAGATTTTCAAAACGGCTTGTAATGGCTAATCACACACACACCTGGTGGTATAATGTGTCGCCTTTAACGTTCGTTCACCCCTTGACCGAAGGTGCTGAGGGGTCACCTTTCACCAGGCTCTGTAGTATAAAGAACGGATCAAGCATGGTTAGCCGTCTGACTCGGCGATGATTAGTTGTTGTTAGTGTAGGATTTGCATGTGTGGGTGAATAAGAGGTGCAGTTTATGGTCTGACTGACAATAGTGTAAACAATGCAGCCCACTTCCTGGTTGTTATCTATTAGGGAAAATGATAGTATAATATGACCAGACAGAGCAGTCTCTCACTCCTACACATGTAGACAATGATAATAACGTTGGCATGAGGCCATTTTAATGTCCTGACGCTCGTTATTGTCCCTGTTCTCCTCATGCTGTATCTCCTCATCCCTCTGCTTGTTCCACACTCACTCCCTCTTCCACTTCTCCACCCGACCACAGGTGATCGAGAACCAGCTGGAGAACAAAATCGCCTTCATCCGGCAGCACGCCATCCGCGTGCGTATCCACGCGCTGCTGGTCGACCGCTACCTGCACACCTACGCCGAGAAGCTGGGCTGGTTCAGCGACCCCTACGAGGTCACCCGGGACATCGTGTCCGACCCGGACAAGTACTACATCTTCAAGTCCATCCTGGCCAAGACCAACGTCAGCAAGTTCGACCTGCCCGCCAAAGAGGCCTACCAGGACTTCTTCGGGGTGAACTCCATGTCGGGCTTCAAGCAGCTCTCGCAGCACTGCAGCTGGTCGGGCGGGTGCCTGCTGGAGAAGATCGAGAAGGCCATCACCGAGGAGCTGCCCGCCCTGCTCAGCAGCGTGGGGAGGATGTCCGCGGGGCCCGCCAAAGCTGCGCCCGCTGCCGCCGCCCCGCCGCCGCCGCTGCCCGGAACCTGTGAAGGCGCCGGCTGCACAGAGCAGCCGAAGAACCGCTGGCGGAAACAGTGAGACGGAGAGAGAGAGAGAGAGGAAGAGGAGGAGAGCGGTGGAGAGGAAGGAAAGATAAATAAAGGAAAGATGGAGGGAGAAGGACAGTAGCCACACGCTTCACACGGGTGACAGCGCCCCCCCTTGGTCACTGTATGTATTTGTCTACTGGGATGACGGGCGCCACAGAGATGGGAAACCAAAGAGGGGCCGGTATGGCTACAGCACACCTGGGATCAGAGAGTCATGAGTGATCCTTCCTCTTCTCGTCGGTTTTTGTCCCGGATCCAGCACTGCATTGGCAGCTTATGGCTGCATCAGCCCGCCACACAGAGAGAGAGAGAGAGAGAGAGAGAGAGAGAGAGAGAGAGAGAGGGGGGGGGGAGAGAGAGAGAGAGAGGGAGAGGGAGAGGGAGAGGGAGATCTAGTCTGGTTGAGAATGGTACTATGAAAGCACTGGAATATTTCACCTTTTATTCAATTTCATATTTTACCAAGTTAAATGTCCCAAATATCTTCTGTCTCTTTTGCGTTCCCCCGTCCAACCTGGTCAAGACCGGCTACTCTCGGGAGAATTGTCGCAGTATAAATATTTCAATGAACAAATAGCCATGAATAATCATCCCGATAAGACGATAACATTAGTGTATTTGCTAAATAGTTTAGGGTGGTTGTCTTGTTTTGAACGTATGCAACATGGTAGGAACCCCATCATTTGAAACACCTTTAGATGTGTTTCTTGCCTTCGAGCCATTGTCTATAGAGAGATTTCTGATTCAGTGTCTTTCATTTCAGTATTTATTGGACAGGTTGTGGTTGGAGCAGTCTTGAATAAACCACACTTCCCATCAGTCTTTGTCAATCATTGTGTGCCGTAGGCTAGCTCTCCGACATGATGTAGCTCCGTTTATTACACTGCCATACGAGCAACACAAAATGTATTATTGAATGCAAATGTGTGTTTCTGTATCTTATAATGTTTGTTTTATGATTTTAGCATAGCATCCTAGCTGTGACAGTGCATTAATAAATTAATATTTATTGCATTCAATATGATCCTACGTGCCCAAACTGTGTAGTGATATTCAAATTAAAGTATTTTCCTTATTCAGCTGGCTTTTTATTATACATGCCACATGTCATAGCCAGTAATGGGTTGATATTGTTATAAGTATTGATGTATACTGGGTAGAGTGATACTTGCGTATTAGCCTTAACCGCTGACTGAATTAACAAGCAGCAATTAACATTCCCTTCGAATCCTTGGGAAATAGTTGAGTGTCAAATCGGCCAGCCATGCACTGTGCAACGACAACCCGTGACCACCAGGGGTCGCCTTCACTCAACCAGAACGAGTAGACGTGAATTCCTAAAAAACATCCGAATGTCATACAAATTTACATTTACTAAATGAAGAGTCATTTTAAATGTTTTAATAATTGTGAGATTTGAGATATTTCTATCCCAATAATGACCATAGGTCTATGAACCATTAACTTAAGCTATTTGCTAATTACATGTATATACATGACACATTACAAACATGTTTTATTCTATACTAATCCTCTTTAATAAATAATCCATCTATTGATGGATTACACAGCCAAGAAGACACTGGCAAGCGTAAACGAAGACACGCACGCGCGCAAACCCCAGGACTGAGACGGTCGTTTGTGCAAGTGTCTTTTTTTCCTAAACTAATTGAGCGAGGACAATAATAGCCGCTTCCTGAAAGCTCTCATTGAACTCCGTTCGGAAGTCAGTCTTAAGAAAGAAAATCGATGACTAGTCTAAATGTATATCAAAGCAGGATAGAAACACAGGCTCTAGAAACATGCTGACATAAATCCCAAGTTATCAAATGTATATGTCTGCGCAAAACCTGTCAATGTTAAGCAATTTTAATTTAATTGAAATTTATTTTTAAATTAAAAGTAGCCTATTAGGCTATTGGCCGAAGAGCTGCTCGAGAAGTCTTCCAAATGACCTGACCACTCCAACATGCGTGCTCGTCTTCGCCACATCACTTTTGACTTGCGACGTGCGCGCCCCCAAACCACTCCCCTGTATTATTTTCTGACTGAAGCTCACTCTCACTCCACTTTGGGCACCCACCCACCCACCCACCCACAACAGCTGGAGAATCTCAGAGACACGGTCTAGGAGGAAGATGGTGGTAGCGTATACGGTTGACTTTCCTTTTCACGGATAGACCGAGGAACACTCCCCGGGGCACAAGCACTCCCGACCCGCGAAGAGTGGAGCTGTACCCTGGCTTAAAAAACAGAGCCGATACCACCAGCACTGAACGGAAGAGGACGAAAGCTCACGGTAGTGCTGTCGGGAACAGAACAGGCATGCCACCCCCAGACCTGAGGAATTCATGGAGATAAGACAGCGCCGTTGGGGGAAGACTCCTTGTAGATAATGGAATAAGGGAAACAGGATCAAGGGTATCGTCGCTCTGGGGATATAAGGTCCTCTGGGGGGAGAGGAGGAAACCGAGTCTGTGCTCCACCACCACCACCACCACCACCAACACCACCACCACCATCCAGAAGTAAACCCAACCGGGTCCCTGCTCTGTTAGCGCAGGAAATACGGCCTGGGAAAAGTTTGGGAGCTTTTGGAGGCAGAGAGGGGGGCTATCGCTGACGTTTTGCACGCGTTAAAAGCATTCAACTTCGAGCAGAAGGACACCTTTAGTAGCTGGCACTTCATATTATTTATCCCCGTCCTTCAACAGGCATAGAACGCGAAGGAATCCATCCGGACGTGAGATATGATTCGAGTTGTTGTTCAATGAGTTTTTTTTTTATTTGATCAACACTATTTATAGACTAGCCCTTTCCGACTGGGCTGTTCTGGTGTTGTTTTGCCAACTCCTGTGCGCAACAAGTTGGATATAGCAGCTCACAGAAGCCAATTAATTGGGATAAAAACGGCTTGTTTTTTGTTTTTTCGCACCATTTGCTCTTCCACCTCGTCCTTCCACCCTCTTGCAAATCGAAACGGGAAGGAATAAAGGGCTGGAGTCTCGGAGAGGGATTTCAGGAAAGGACGGGGCTGTGTTGGTGGGAACAGGCCGCGGACGTCCACTCACACTTTGGATTTCTTCCACTGACAGGGCCCAGTCAGGGTTGAATGTGGATTATTTAGACCGACGAGCTCTCAGTGCTGTCCGGGTGTCTAACGTGAATGCGGTGTTTTGTTTCTCTGTGGAAACAGTTTTCTTGGAGTACATTGCAGCATGTCCCTGGGCATGAGGGCGTTATTCGAGTGGGGGAAATGAAACTGTACCATTGACTATTTGACGCGTGTGGTTTGATGAGATAAGAGGGACCCTGTTTGAAACTGTTCCTTTCGGCAAGTCGGGGGCGATGTAGTCGAAGACACTAACAACCGCTGTCAACACTTTGCACAATTAACAACTTTGGGGACATCATGAAGCCATGGACTTGAACAGTGTTTTTATTCTCAAACAACTATTTTCCAGCCAGGCATATATCTTGCAAGTTGCAATGAGGGGAGACAGTCAATAATATCAATGAGCTTTGGATGTTAAAACCCAGTGTTTTGTCAAGAAAAATGTCCAACGTCGGAGCTGGAAAAAAGGCTGACTACTCGTATCGCGTTAGCAGAGGAACGCGGGATTCGACTGGACAGCTCACGAGCCTCCGGAGGGACTCGAGCATGGAATGTGAGTACTGACGTAACGCCGTGCTCGGATCATGAACTGCTCGGGAATCTGGAACAGGCAGTTTTATATGAGTGAGTGTGCAGGCTACCATTTACGTAGTCAAGACGTCCGTGCCTTGCGTACGACTCACGCACTTTGATTATTCAAACAAACACATTGGCTCTCCCCCACCACAACCCCTTCTACCCCGTTACCCACCACCGCGCTCCCAGTTCCTCCTCACCTTGACAGATGTGCACATGCGGCGACCACACGTCCAGTCTAATAAGCTGAGCGCCATCTTTTATCCCTGACCCTATTTTCGTATTTTCACCCCGCGTGCCACTGGACGTCATGGCCACTTTGCAACATCACAGACGCCTTCCCATTCATGGCACCGAGGTCCGCTGCGAGCCGAAATACGAGGGGGCTGTGACCGTGCGGATTGCCAACCATGCGTCACAGCCGCATCAACAGGAGACTGTTAAGGTTGCCAACAGTGGCGGCGGAGCGGGAGGAGGCTCCGGCGCGGTAAATAAAGTGAACCCCATCCTTCATAAGTACAGTATTTCCTCAAGCTGCAGTTCCGGGGAATCTGGGACGAGACCCAAGTTCATGACCACTTTGAGGAGATGGAGAACGTTGCCGCCCCTGTTTGAGCGCTCGGCAGCCCAGTGCTGGGACCCCAAGTTTGACTCCTCCATCTTGGAGGAGGCTTGCCGAGAGCGGTGCTTCCCCCAGACCCAGCGCCGCTTCCGCTACGTCCTCTTCTACCTGGCGGTAGCCGCCGCCCTCTGGGGGGTGTACTTTGCGGTGAACAACGACCGCTGTGACACCATGACGTACCTGGCCCCCACGGCCGCCTTCCTCCTGCTGCTCTGCCTCCTCTTCTTCTTCACCCTCACCTACCTGTACACACGCGTATACTCCGGCATCTCCCTGCTCCTCATCGTCATCACCTTCGCCTTCACCCTTGCCCCCCAGATGGAGACGGCCAGATACTTTGACCTGGAGTGGGGGGAGGGCGGAGGAGGCAACGCCACCCATCCTCCCCCACCACCGCGTACCCTGACCTCCGCGCAGGCCCCGTGCATCTCCCCGGTGGGCACCTTCTCCCTGTGCATGGAGGTCCTGCTGCTGCTGTACAGCGTGCTGCACGTGCGCCTGTACGCCTCGGTGCTGCTGGGCCTGCTGTACTCGGTGCTGTTCGAGGTCCTGGGGCTGCTGCTGCTGCTCCGGAGGACCCCCGACGTCGGGGCGGCGGCGGGCGGCGGCGGCGGCGTCGGCCCGGCGTCTGACTGGGACACCCTGCGCTGGCTGGTCCCCGGCAAGGCGCTGCTGCACCTGTGCGCCCACGTCATCGGCATCCACCTGTTCATCATGTCGGAGGTGCGCTCGCGCACCACCTTCCGGAAGGTGGGGCACGCCATCATGCACGGCAAGGAGCTGGAGGTGGAGAAGGCGCTGAAGGAGCGCATGATCCACTCGGTGATGCCGCGCCGCGTGGCCGACGAGCTGATGAAGCAGGGCGACGACGAGGGGGGCGGCGGCGGGGAGAACGCGGGCAAGCGCTACTCAGCCGGCGCCTGCTCCACCTCGGCCGTGATGGTGGGCGGCGGAGGGGTCGGAGGGGGGCACCCCGGGGCCGGCGGCGGCGGCGCCACCAGCCCCAAGAACCACTACCACAAGCGCAAGAAAACGTCCATCCCGCGCGGGCAGATCATCTTCCGGCCGTTCAACATGAAGCGCATGGAGCCGGTCAGCATCCTGTTCGCCGACATCGTGGGCTTCACCAAGATGTCGGCCAACAAGTCGGCGCACGTGCTGGTGGACCTGCTCAACGACCTGTTCGGCCGCTTCGACCGGCTGTGCGAGCTGACCTGCTGCGAGAAGATCAGCACGCTGGGGGACTGCTACTACTGCGTGGCGGGCTGCCCCGAACCCCGGGAGGACCACGCCTACTGCTGCGTGGAGATGGGCCTGGGCATGATCCAGGCCATCGAGCAGTTCTGCCAGGAGACCCGCGAGACGGTGGACATGCGGGTGGGCGTGCACACGGGCACGGTGCTGTGCGGCATACTGGGCATCAAGCGCTTCAAGTTCGACGTGTGGTCCAACGACGTGAACCTGGCCAACCTGATGGAGCAGCTCGGCGTGGCCGGCAAGGTGCACCTGTCGGAGGCCACGGGCCGCTTCCTGGACGACCGGTACCAGCGGGAGGACGGGCAGGTGGCGGAGAGGGCGGGGCAGACGGTGATGGAGAAGCTCAAGGGTAAGGCAGCAACCTCTATTTCTTTTTTGTTTTTTGTCATTTTTATTGAAGAGTGAGATAGACGGGAAGGTAGGGGAGAGAGAGAGAGAGAGAGAGAGAGGGGAAGACGTGCATCAAAGGACCGTGGGCAGGATTTGAAGCCAGGTCGATGCCGTCAGGACTGGGCCTTAATGGTACGCGCTCTTCCCCGGTGATCCCCAGCAGCCTCTGTTTCTGTTGTTTATCGTTTGATGTCAAGGTGTCGCACTGAATGCGTGTGGGTTCAATTATCACGCGTTCTTTAATTGAAAAGGAGATTTTGATGCTCTTTACGGTAGTTCTGCACAACAGTCGGGTGTTCGAGTTTTGCCGTTCCCCCGCCAATTCCCTTCCATTCAATCCGATGACACACACCCGCCGGGCAAAGATCTATTTTTAAACTGGTCGAACCACTAAGGTCACATACAGGAGAGTGCGAGACAATGCGTTGATTGAGTTTCAGCGGGACAACCATGTCGAGCGCGTCACAACCGTGGAAACCCACAATGTCCAATCAAGTGAACCAGGGCCAAGGGAGCCAGAGAACACTGAAAGCTAAGCCCCTACCATTGTACGCTATGTGACCAGCTAGTTCCACTAACAACGGTCTGGCAGCAGATGAGATGCATTGAGCGGAGATCAACAGATTAGGTAACCACAAAACAAAGAGTGTTTGGATCTGTGTTTCGTGTGCAGGGATCGTTGGCAGGCTGATATACAAATGATCATTAATAAAGAACTGGTTATATATAACTGGGTTATTTGTTAATTGAATAATAGTAATTGCAGTGAATAGACCTATTCGTAATATATTGTGACTGTGTTGTTTGGTCCTTTTCTAAATCATTTAATACTATGTGTTTTATTGTTTGTTTTGTGTTCTACACAACAATGTATAACACTCTACAGTCCCAGCCTTCATATATTCCACATTCACTAATTAAAACGCTTTTTATAGGATGGCACGTTTGACCCATGGCTGTGGGATGCTAACCATTGTTTATGCCAGGCTCTGGTGCTCGGGTGTGCAAAACCAATATGTGTTTTGGCTGTTTAGCCATAGCAGTCTGTAAGCACCAAACAGACTATCTCACTGGCTTTGTTTGCTATCTCGGCCACTTGCCTGGCTTGAGTGTTTGTGGGCTGGAGATAGGGGCTTATAATAGGTTGTGCAAGTATGCCTAACTCATCACATCCTATTGCTGCAGGAGGTGACTGATCCTTCATGAATGGGGAGTGTAAGGGGTGTGTGTGTGTGTGTGTGTGTGTGTGTGTGTGTGTGTGTGTGTGTGTGTGTGTGTGTGTGTGTGTGTGTGTGTGTGTGTGTGTGTGTGTGTGTGTGTGTGTGTGTGTGTGTGTGTGTGTGTGTGTGTGAGACAGAGAACGTCAATGAATAGGAGTAAAAATAATAATGTTAAAGCTACACATGCCAGTAGAGTTGAACAGAAATGCTCATTTACATCGAAAAGGTAAATGAGCATTCGGTCCCGAAAGGTAACTGAAACATATTTTAGACTTTACATGGGAAACACAAAGCCATTGTTGGAGATGGATCTTAGAAGTGGGGTAGGTGCTGACACGCAGATAGTTAAAGTGTGGCGCCCCTGTGTTGCACCTCACAGTCCCCTCTAGTGGTGGCCCTTAGGCCAATGGCAGATCGTGGGGGGCTCTTTTCTGGGTGAGTGGGTGCAGTATGCACAAGCACACACGGCTCAGAGCAATGTCATCGCATTTATATCCCGTCAGGATTCTCCTTGGTAGACGGAGAGACCAGTAAGGATTTAAAGCCGGGTTTTTCTGACCGCTGGGAAAGTCTTGCTGATTTATTTTAGAAAATGGCATCCTATTTTTGGACTGGTTCTGCCTTCTACCATCTTCCCATCTCCCTTGAAGATGGGAGAATAAATCCTTATTACAACCCTGGTTTGTCATCATAATTAAGTTATGGCAGCAGGACATCGCCGGACCAATTTGCAGATGTGTATTGGTCTGGAACCTCTCAGTTAATTTTGGGTTTTCATGGGGGCGCAGACCAAACTGCCTCTGGATGCCATTGGATGGACCTACAACCAATCGGAGCGACAAAATGTGTCGCACATCAGCGGCAGCCATCTTGGTTGTTTATGAAAATGCATAAACAACCAATGTGCTCCTATTGGGCGCCCGTCTTCGCACTAACCCGCCCCATGTTAGATAAACGGTTGTGATTGGTGCAACCTAGGACTGCTGGAAATCTTTCCTAGCGAGGGGGGGGGGGGGGGCAGACGCATATGCCAGAGCAAATAAAACATGAGCTTGCAGATTCGTCTGGTTCCCAGGCTAAAGTAATGTTGAAAGGCTGTATTAATAGTTGTATGCATCGTTTATGTTCTCAAACAAAACATGATACGGAGACACAAACAATTTGTCAAACGTGACGAATCTGTCCCTCCGATCTGTGTCTCGGAAAGTACGGGGGTCACAGCAGAGTCACTCGCTCTTTGGTGTCTGACGACAGCCCGGCCTGGCTGATCTGCTCCGTGTGAGTTCTAGCTGATTCTGTCATACTGCCTGCTAAGGACCTCTGAGCTGCGCGGGGCCAGCTATGCATCTGTCTCGCTTAGTCACTATCCATCGCCCATCACTGTCCGTCCTTATCTATCATTCATCACTACCTCTCACTATCCATCCCTCCCTTTCAATCATCACTGCCCGTCATCCATCACTATCACCATCACTATCACCATCACTATAATCCATCCCGAACATCAATCACCATCACCCATCACTATCCATCACCCATCACTATCCTCCATCTGTATTAGGGCTGCTCGATTATGGAAAAAATCATAATCACGATTATTTCGGTCAATATTGGAATCACGATTATTCTTGAGTTTGAAAACATGATGTATTTATTATGCATGTCTCTCCCAAAAAAACTTTTTTAACGGAGAACTTCGCCTTAAAAAAAAAAACATAAATGGTCAAATAGAAAATGTTCAAATCTAAAATGATGTACAGATATTTATCCAGCTTTTCCTGCACTCTCTATAAAACATTTAATTAAAAAAAAAATATATATATCGGAAACACAATTATGTTAGTTTTGTGATCGTTTGACGCTAAAATCGAATTCGCGATCAAAATTAGATTAATCGCCCAGCCCTAATCCGTATCATCCATCACTATCCATATCACTATCACCATCCATCACTTTCTATCTTCAACCTGCTTTGTTTCCCATCTCATCCCCCCTTCTGTCTGACCGAATGTCTATCTCTCTACCTTTGTCTTTCTACCCGTCTGTCGGTCTGTCTGTCTTAAATGCTTGCGCTTCCTCTCTCCGCTTCAAAAGGAGTATTGGATGTCGGGGAAGGACCGTGGAAGTGTTGTCGGTGGTGGAGGAGGCGACGGTGCACGCGTCCGCCTGGCGGGGACAGGACGCCCAGTGCTCATGATTTAAAGCCCTGTCTGTATTTGTATCTGGAGGCACATGCAGCGCGTGTCGGTATGCACGGCCATGTGCTCGACATTTGGCTGTTGGCTTTTGGTGTTCATTCAGTGACCGTCAGGGCTGTGCTATGCGTGCCGAAAGCACCAGGGTCAATGATTAGGTGGGCTTGGGATAGGCATTGAACCTTTAGTATTTATTTATGGTAGGCAGTGCTTTTATGACGCATAGATAATGTTGGTGTTTATTGACCCGATGTTGACCTTGAACCATTGCTCCTACGGTATCACAAACTGACACACTCATGCACGGCGGTGCGCGCGTACACAAACAGCACACCCCAGATATCGCCACGCCACGTATCTATAAAGGCACGTGTATATGTTGCCATATGTTTCATCATTGGCCGTTGTGAATCAGAAAATATTATTGAGATGCATGCGTCTTACATTTAATTAGTGTATTGTAAATCTGTCCTTTTGTCAGTGGTAATTACTTTGAATGAATCAATTAACAGTGAATTTTTTGGGGCATTAAGTATTCAATATAAGTTGTCGAAATCTCTTATCAACTAATGCTGCGGGTCGATGGCTGAAGAGTGTCTCCGTACAAATATTGGTGCTGTCAATATTGGGCAGTTTTTTTATTCCTGAACAAACATTGAAACAAGGATTAATACGCGGGGGGGGGGGGGGGGTGGTGGTGGTGGTGGTGTGTGTGTGTGTGTGTGTGTGGCACGGACAGACATCGGTGCCTCCAGGCAGTTTAGCGCTGGGCTAACTCAAACGTGTCATCCAAGCATGCAGTGGGAAATGCAGAGACCTAGAGCCGTGCCACAGCAACACAATGAGCAAGACCCTGAGAGTGTTTGTTTGTGTGTGTGATGGTTTTTATAATGGGCATTCAGGCTCCCCGGCACACCAAAGAGATCAATAGGTGAGTGGGTAGGGAGTGAATGGACTGGGTAGTAACCGACCGCAGAGGTGAGAACCATCCAAGGGGACTGGTAATGAAGGCCAGCAGAGAGAGGAGGAAGGCAGTGTGTGAATCCAGAAGGAGCTCACTGAGTGGTGTCAGAGCGCTGCTCAGCACTTGAGACATCCGCCGGCAGAGTCTCATCGCGCCGGCTGTTGTATGCTGGCAGGCCTCTCTCTGTGTGTGTCTGTCTGTCTGTCTGTGTGTGTGTGTGTGTGTGTGTGTGTGTGTGTGTGTGTTGGATATCCCTCTTGCACTTAAAGCACAAGGGGACACACGAAAAGATATTGACGCACAACGCATGCAAACGCACTCACTCCTCCTGACACATTAACACCGAGGAGCAGTCCCAAAGAAATACGCCATTGAGTTCACTAAATGGACTCTTTATAGTGTAATGATTAACTCTCGTGCATGCGGGTAGTCTCTCTGCTTCTTTCTCTCTATCTCGGTTTACACAGACACACACACAAACACACTTGCGTACACATGTCTTGGATTCCATTATTCTTGGTGTCCTTCTCTCTCGCGCTTATGCTTCCTTTCAACTTCTTCTTGCACATTTCATCAGTTTTTTTTATTTGTCCTTTACTCCCTCACTCCAGTGTGTGTGTGTGTGTGTGTGTGTGTGTGTGTGTGTGTGTGTGTGTGTGTGTGTGTGTGTGTGTGTGTGTGTGTGTGTGTGTGTGTGTGTGTGTGTGTGTGTGTGTGTGTGTGTGTGTGTGTGTGTTGGCCTCTGTATATAGTGGAGATGAGACGAGACTTTGCCCGGAGGCCCCCCTGCCCATATATGGTGTTGTTTAGCCCCCTCTGGTACTTCCCCTGATAGGTTTGTGTGGGAGTGTTTCTTCAATGCGGGAGGTTGGAGGTCAACTGAAATGGCCGTCCCAGGCTCTCATCCACCTGCTTTTCTCTTGACACACACACAAACACACCCATACACTGCATATTTTAATCATTACTTATGCATAAGCATAATACATAATGACTAATGTACTTTGTACTCTTGATGATTCAAATGGTTCGATGTTCGTCGTAATTGACGAGTTTGGCCCGTCCAGCAAGCGTGTGTGTGTGTGTGTGTTGGTTCGGCCCCTGTGTGTCGAGGTTCGAGTGATATTCCCGGGAAAGGTGTGGATTTTAGAGTCCCCATGCATTTGCCATTTGTCATTTATTGATCTAATAAATAACAGCCTTGTGTGTGAGACCATAATAGAGACTATAATGGAAATATATCATTGATGTCTTGTGGTTGTAGTTGTTTGAGCTTATGGGTTATTTCCTACAGGGCTTATGAAGTCGTTGTGTTGACAAATCGCATAGCGACATGCCCTTTAATGCAAAGCAACAGTGGTCAACAAGGTTAGTGTTTAAAAAAGTAGTATTTCCTGTTGCTTGGCTTGTAATCTGAACTCTTGCACATTAGTGTATCCTGCTCTCACAAACCTCCCCTTTAATACAAAGTGCTTTTTAAATCATGTCGATAAGAGCCTCTTACCCTGGACATATGTCCCTATTCTTAAAGTCTAGGGGCAGATACCCTGGCTTATTCTGTTACTTATAGCATTAGGTTGTACCAAAGACTATTGGCTTGCCATCCTTTTGGTTAGAGATTACAGTAAAGGGTATTTCTGAATGTATATTTATCGTGACTATCCCAGAATGCATGACTACATAATAAATTGCATGGTAGAACTTGAACGATGCTTTGAGGTGTCGGGGGCCGTTCTTTAGTTATCCCAAATATTTCCCCTTCTATATTATACAATAAATTCCATCTGGTAGGTAATGTTCAACTATCCACAAACCTCTAACCAACATATTTGTCCCAGTGTAGCGTGAGACCCTTCAGTCTAGATGACGGGGCTTTCGTCGTTGTGAACGGAGCCTATTGAGAATCCCTGCTCCGTCTGCTGAGCGGAATGGGTAGAGATAACACTGTCTACCTTCACCTTAGCCGCTACTTGACATTTCGCTCATTTGCACTCATGCTTATTCAGTGTGTGTGTGTGTGTGGGTGTGTGTCGGGAGATGAAGCAGAGCACACGATAAACAATTTGCGGGGTCAAAGGGTAGAGGTATATACTTAAGTATAGCGGGACCTTTGTGAGGCTCTCTGTGTGTGTGTGTGTGTGTGTGTGTGTGTGTGTGTGTGTGTGTGTGTGTGTGTGTGTGTGTGTGTGTGTGTGTGTGTGTGTGTGTGTGTGTGTGTGTGTGTGTGTGTGTGTGTGTGTGTGTGACACCTACAGAGGCAAGGTCCAAAGCCATTCAAACAGTCGACTATGCCCTTCCTTCATAATGACCCTTGTATCATTTATGACACACTCACACTCACACACCTTGGACTGTATTGCAACAACCACATTCTTATTCCATATTTGTTTTGCGACAGCTAGAGTGTTCGGTCGGTCAGCACTGGGCAGCGCTTTGTGTGCGTCCGTGTGTGTGTTTGCTGACACGCATATTTGTGTGTTGTAGTATGACCGGGATAGCCTCGGGGATACTGTGATGACAATACTAAGCGTAAGGGGAAGCCACCTAGACGCTGACATGTTGAACACGGGACGTTGGTAATGGGTACAGGCGGACGGATTTGTGGTGAAAGAGCAGATGGACTTCTCCTCTCTATCTTTATCGTATCATCTCCTCTGAAGGCTGGATGATGAATGGTTCACTTACAGGCGTACTGTCGGGAAAAGCTCTTGTCGGACTTTTGATTAAAAAAAAAAAAAGTAGAATTTACTCAAGAAAAGAAGGAAAGCGAATTAGGCGGCGAAGAGACAAAGTCGGTTTTCTATTCCTCTTTGGCTTGATGTGTCTGAAATGGTGGGGGAGGGAGAGGTCAGAAAGAGGGAGGATGAAGAGAAGGAGGGATGAAGGAGGCTAGGGGGGGGGGAGCAGGGGAAAGAAGGACGCTTCCATCAGCTTGTCCAAATATGGAGCCATCTGCTGCTAGCCCAACCGGCCCGGCCTCGTTCCCAGCCTCTGGTTCTCAGCTGGTCGGGCCTCTGGTTCTTTGCCGGACCAGGCCGTGGTGCTTAAGGCCCCTTGCCCGAGCTGGGACACTGGGGCAGTGGCAGGGTGGGGGTTTGCTTGAGGACAAAGAAGACGACGACGACGAAGGAGGAGTAGAGAAAGGGATGAATTTGGGGGGAGAAGTGAAACCAGGAGGAGCAGTGAAGTCGTGTGAGGGGATGCAGAGAGGCAGGCACGGTGGAGACGGTGGTCGGGCTGGGGGTTAAAGGGACGTGAGAGACGACATGGCTAACGTCGGGCGGAGAGAGAACAGAAACAGAAATGTCAGAGCTTGGAAAGAGGAGTGGCTCTTTTATGGAGCCGGAGACAAAGTGAGGGAGGAAGAAAGAGTTGTGTCTTTTGTCGCGCTTTCAAGTTGCTCTGGGTGTCTTTGGTCTTTTGTCACTCTTTCAAGTAAACACATGGAAACACAGGAATGAGGAAAACCAATGTTTCCAGCTCCGAAAGGTCTCTCTCTCTCTCTCTCCTCTCTCCTCTCTCCTCTCTCTCTCGTGTGTGTGTGTGTGTGTGTGTTCTCACGGAGGCATGGTTTCCCATGGGCGACTGGGGGGGGGGGGGGGGCAACTCCTGACCCAGGCCCTTTTCACTAGGGAGGGTATTGATCTTGTAGCTAAGAGCCACCCTAAGGTCAAAGGTCACATGACAGGAAGTGAGGACTAGTCTGGACTAGGGCATCGTGTTCAGTTTTTTTCTCCGTCTTCCAGGAATGCTGGCAGAGGGGGCGGTGGAAGGGTCTGTTGATGGGGGTTCAGCCTTATGGGTGTAGGTGTGTGTGTGTGTGTGTGTGTGTGGCGAGGAGTTACTCCATGCATGTCACGTGCAGTCCGGGCATTTCCTATTTTCCATTCTTAGGAATAGTGGGAGAGAGAGGGTTTCTGGAGATGTTTTGTTATGTCCATACACAAACACTTATACCTTATACATCTGTATACAGCTTATCAATGAACATTGATAAACTGTGTGTGTGTGTGTGTGTGTGTGTGTGTGTGTGTGTGTGTGTGTGTGTGTGTGTGTGTGTGTGTGTGTGTGTGTGGATTAAAGCATTTGCATGCCTGTGTCTTTCTAAAACATTTTTGTGTGTATTCCTGTTTCTGTATGAGTGTAGTTATGTGTGTGGTGTGGTTGTGTCTTAGTATGCGTGGGTGCATCCCAGTCAGTGTGTTTGAATTGCAGTGTGTATGCCCGAGTGTACGTGTGTGTGTGTGTCCTAGTTTGTGTGTCTTGGTGCATACATGTGGAATGTGGCGCCTAAGTCAGCCCAGACAGGTCTCCCCGTTCCCTCTTCTCCATTCATTTATTGCTTCCCCTGTCTTCATTCATGCAGTCGCTCCCTGCATCCTGAACTGGGGGCAGCAGCAGTAGGAGAGGGACTTCTCTCTCTCCAAATCTGCATGCAAGTGCGTTGGTGTTGCACTGCATAGGGCATGCAGATAACTGGCAACAAGTGATCAGTATAGTTCCCTCTTAAAAGTATGCATGTTTAATTATTTATACTTCCTTGAAGAAGTATATCTTGAGTTACCAAATATATATTTTCCTCTTAAAAGTGTTCATATTCATAGTATTGAATACTTCCTGGAAGAAGCTAATTGCGGGTGTCTTGACTGTACAATCCTTTGTCCTAAACATTCATTCATACATTCATTCATACATTCAATCATGCCTGAAGCCAGTAGGGGATCTGGTATCCATGCATCCTACAACCCCTTGTGCTAGTTCCCAGACAGCACTGCTGCCTTGCCTAGGTTCCAAGCATTATGCCATTCTTGGCCCATGCTAAGAGTTGCTGTTGCATTGAGAAAATCCCATGATCCTCCTGTGAAATGAAAGACTTTAAATGGTGAAGTCATTTATTGATCCAGGTGGATGTTTCTCTTGTTTTTAATCCCCTGTCTGGTCCATTGTGTTTGTTTGTTTTCCGTCTTTGTCTTCATATGCTTGAATATCAGGTGTGTATCTGTTTGTTTATACGCTAGTATTTATATGAGCCGGTATCTGAGTCTGTGTGTGTGTGTGTGAGTGATGTGTGTGTGTGTGTGTGTGTGTATATGAGTGCGTGTTCCATCCTCTAGGCAGCACTCGGGAGAGATACTGACACCAGCACTCTAAAGTCTCAACGCAGCTGGACAGGGAACATAACACACTATTGATCATCCACTCACAAGCACTGGGTTGAGCAGGGAAAGTTCAACTGAGGACACAAACACACAGGTGCACGCACAGACCCACACAGACCCACACACAAGTGTGTGCCAATGTACACACACGCACGCACGCACGCGCGCCGGCTCCGCAGAGCATGGCAGAGGCCATTAGCTATGTTACATCAGGGCTACGGCCTATGCACTCTCCGTTGTATAACTGTATAAAGCAAACTTTCCTTTCATGCTTGTGAGAGCTGCTCAACCTGCCATGTAATCTGGCAGTTTCATGGCACACTTGTGGTTTATCTCCAGGGAACTTAAATTACTCCATGCATTTTATAAATGTTCTGCTCTTGGTGATTGGTATATTCATAGCTATATACATACGTATGTATGTATATATATATATATATATATATATATATATATATATATATATATATATATATATATATGTATGCATGTATGTTCATTTGTTTCCAGCTATGTATTGCCAAATTGCTCCCTATGCAGGTTTAATTGCAGATTGGATTACACCTGCCGCATGCCCACACAGAACACACTGTACGGCAGCTGTGTGCCATCACAACGTGTGCCCTGTGTAAAGTGTGTGTACGGCGCCCCACACAATCCATTGTAAGATAAACCCAAGCACAGGACAGCCTCCCCTTTCAAACATGTCACCCAAGAATGAGGTCATTGTTGTCGGTGAGGGGCAACATGCAAGCCTGCCGGAGAGGAGGTGAGAAAGGGTTTGAGGAGGAATGTGGGTTATTATGTAAGTCGTCATGTTGCTCCCTTCTAGGTCACTACCGTGTCCCATCACCCCCCCACCCTCTTAACAAAACAAGCACAACTTAAAAGCTGGGGGGCCTGAATGTCCCTCACCCTGGTGTGTGTGTGTGTGTGTGTGTGCGCGTGTGTGTGTGTGTGTGTGTGTGTGTGTGTGTGTGTGTGTGTGTGTGTGTGTGTGTGTGTGTGTGTGTGTGTGTGTGTGTGTGTGTGTGTGTGTGTGTGTGTGTGTGTGTGTGTGTGTGTGTGTGTGTGTGTGTGTGTGTGTGTGTGTGAGAGAGAGAGAGAGAGTCTCAAAAAAAGAGTGAGAGTGACCGAGCGAGAGAGGGAGGAGAGACATGGGCAGGAGAGAAGCAGACTCAGACACATGGACTAAGATTGGCAGGGACAGAAAGTGCCATCCTTCCATGCCATTGCTGCAGCGGTCCGTCTGGTTTGTTGAACACAGAGACGTAGTTGGCATCCATTTGATCCCCGGTTTCCTCGTTAATAGAATAATTTCCAGAGACATTTCTGGATGGAGGATCATTTGGGAATGCCTGAGAAATATTCTTTATGGTAATTTGTATGGCTTGTTTGAATTGTATTTTTGCAGTCACAATCACTCCTTTTGTTTTTGGTGGAAATAATAAGCATTGTTTAACTTCAATGGGCCTAAATTGCATGAAGTGGTTAATGAATGTCTACCGCTGACATTTCAAGCCAGAGAAACCACAATGTTTCCAACACAATAACATCTGCAATTATGAAGCTAAAGATAAAACGCATTTTTCCACTTGTATTGGAATCGGAGAGG
Source organism: Gadus chalcogrammus (assembly GCF_026213295.1). Classification (NCBI taxonomy): domain Eukaryota; kingdom Metazoa; phylum Chordata; class Actinopteri; order Gadiformes; family Gadidae; genus Gadus; species Gadus chalcogrammus. The sequence goes on along the minus strand of NC_079414.1, from coordinate 23,551,797 downwards.
CCGTTCATTCATTACTTATGACCTCAATCCATTGTCAGACACTCGGTCACTCATTCATTCCTTGAAGTTGGTCATGGGCGACCAGTAGCAGATTATGTGTATGCGACTGTGCATGTCTATGCGACTGCATGTGAATGCGTCTATGCATGGGTATGCGTCTATGCATGTAATGTGCATCCGTGTCTGTCTTGTCTGACTCACTTGGTAGAAAGAGGTCACAATTCACATGTACGACACACACACTCTTCTCCCGAGCCGTGACGCACTAACACACTTCTCTGTGACTGCAGTGGAGAGCTCCGGAGTTAGGTTCTCACTGGCTGGCATAATTTCACCAGAAGCTATGCAATTTCCCTCAATGCAAAATGCATCTCTCAATGGCGTGTGTTAACAGTATCCCTGAGAAACCTGGGGAAGGTATTGCATGTGAGGTGTAACAGTAACGAGTTAGCTTCTTCCTTCCTTACCTCCTAGGTGTTTGTCCCTCTCTCCCTCCCTCCTCAGAGCCTCTGGGTCTGTGGTGCTCTTAGAAACAATATAGAAAGGAATGGATAAGTGGATGCCTCTCTGGCGTTACGATCTAATCCTTCTTTAATGCATTGTTCTTCTCTTGCTCGGTGAACAGGAGGGCGGATACTATGTCGACGCATCACCCATGCTACGATGCGATGTTGCTTCTGATGCTATCGCCTCGTGAAACACACAATGCTTGTGTTACCTTAGTTCAGACTTTTTTTGGAGCTGCCGCTCCATGTGCTGCAGACGAGAAATGACTTCTGTGTGCTTGGATTCCTAATGTTTGGGATAAAGATGGATTGGTGGAACAGATCCTAATCACTTTGGTGATTTGTCTACCCCGGAGTATGAGCCGGTTTGATTGTAATACATTGGTGGCTGACTTTTAAATCCAACATGACACCAATCTGCGGATTGCCAGTCACACAGGTACGGCAATGATCAAGTGGTGATTGAGAGTGTCTTTAAAAAAAATAAAAACTGTTGACCTGGAAAGAGCTAAACTGTTGAACTGTGCAGCGCTAGAAATGCACTACCTTTTAACAGGAATCCATCACCTTTAAAGCCTAATACATGGCAGGAGGCTTACCTGCTCAACAGGGATTTCAAAGCGGCCCACCGGTGTACTTATTCATAATTGCATAGAAGGGAATATCCCAATCCTCCATAAGCACCTAGGCTTGATGCCACCCGCTGCTATCTGAGCCTAGCAAGGCTATGCTGGCGTGTGTTGTGTCATGCTAGCACCTGCGGTCCGCTGTGTGGAAGCAGGTCAGGTGTGTGTGTGTTTGTGTGTATGTTTAGGCTGATAGTGGCTGGCCCCCAGCCATGCCTCTCTAATCCAATGTTTGTGTATTTTTCCTTGTTGGCTCATCTCTCGTAGTGTGGGCTTTTGAGCGTCGCTTACAGCGATACAACACGGGTCGTATTTCCACTCGGAGCTTATCTGGCGGACTGTGTACATGAAGCTGCTCAGAACGATTAGCAAACATCGTATACAGCCAGTATACCGAATCGTTATCGACTAATACAAAGTCGTAAATATAACCGAGCGGCTGTTGGAATGATGATTAATAACCAACCGTTACTCGCGTCCACTTTGACCATTCCTAATAAATAACGATGTGATAAAATGTGTTTTCCTCCCGTCCCAGGACTGAAGACCTACCTGATCTCAGGACGGAGGCCGGGCGCCCCCTGCGGCTGCTGGCCAGACAGCCAGCCGGGGGCCTGCGCTGGGCCCCACACCCCCCCGGACCTCCTGGCGCGGGGCGGGGCCGCGGCCAGCGCCGAGCCCCCGCCGACCCACGGCCGCCCAGACAGAACCCCAGGGGTAAGTCCCGGGGGTGACCTCCACAGCTTGGTTGTCGTTTACAATCTAGGCTGTTCGCCGGCGCAACGCAGAGAACGAGTCGGAGTCATGGCAATCGAGACGTGTTTGTAAATAACTAGTGATCGACCGATATTTGCGTTTTTTACGTGCATCGGCATAGGCATGATTTACATACAGACAGTTCAATAAATGTTAGTTTTTTTTAATTGAGCCTTGTAATATTTGTTATCATCGTGTCATTTTGATGATGTAAATTGAGGAAGCCAAAGCAGTATCGTCCCAAGAAAATCGGCAGCCAGCATTGTTCATGGGCCAAGGCATCGTTATCGGCATCGGCCCTAAAAAAATCCCCACCGGTCGATCCCTATAAATAACAAAGCTTTCTGTTGCGTGGCGGCTGTGTGCTGGTGTTTACATGTTTTAACCGTCGTATCCTTTCCCGCTCTGGCTGGGTTCTGAAGCCGGCCAGGGGCTCCTCTAGCACCGGGCTGTGCCCTGCAGGAGAGATCGGTGACGAGACGCCCCTCAACGGCTGCCAGGAGGAGCACAAGATGAGTAGTGCCAAGGTGTGTACACACACACAGCGCAGGGCTATTTGAAGCCAGTGGTACACTATTGATGCAGACAGAAGTCAAGTGGCTTTGCTGCTGTATTAACTTGTGCTAACTTCAGGGGTGCATTCCATTAGTGACGGGGGTCTAGGGGATAAACATATTCCTCCTACGGCGTCTTTATCTAACACTCCCCCTCCTCTCCGTCTCTCCTTGTTAAACTCTCCATCCCTCCCATCCATCTCCCTCTCCTCTTTCTCCCACTCTCTTCCTCTCCCCATCTTTCTCTCTCCCTCGCCCATCTCTCTCTCTCTCTCCCTCGCCCTTCTCTCTCTCTCTCTCTCTCTCTCTCGCCCATCTCTCTCTCTCGCCCATCTCTCGCCCATCTCTCTCTCTCTGCCCCCGCTCTGTCTCCCATCTCTCTCTCTCTCTTGCCCATCTCTCTCTCTCTCTCTCTCTCTCTCTCTCTCTCTCTCTCTCTCTCTCTCTCTCTCTCTCTCTCTCTCTCTCGCCCTCTCACCCCTCTCTCTCTCGCCCCTCTCTCTCTCGCCCATCTCTCTCTCGCCCATCTCTCTCTCGCCCATCTCTCTCACCCCTCTCTCCTCTGCCCCCGCTCTGTCTCCCATCTCTCTCCCTCTCCTCTCCTCTCTCTACAGTTCAGCCCAGCCTGCCACGGCCCCCGCCGGGCTGCCAACGGGCTGCTGAGCCCCCTCTCCCTGGAGGGCGTGGTGCGGGCCAGCCGGACGTCCCTGTGCGACACGCTCCAGGAGAGGGAGAAGAAGACGGGCACGGGGACCAGCGGCACGGCGGCCTTGGACCACTCTGCCCTCCTGCTCCGGGCCAAGCAGCCGGGGGAGAAGAGCGACGCCCACTTTGTGGAGGTCATCCGCGAGGACAGGTCCGTGTCGCAGGGCTGTTAGAGTTTCTTCTATTTTAAATCCACCCCAATTGGAGTTAAATGAGATCATCAAATGGAACGACATGTTGTCATTCATACCAAATGTACTTGGGTTGAATATGAAACTTGCGGAACACCACAGATTTGGTGGACTTAAACAGACTGCCACTTACTGCAAGTGTATTTGAATGTAAAGTAAGGAGAACTAAAAGCTAAAATGAATTCTGATATGAATGAATAAGCTTGCGCTATTATCGCACAAATTTGAACAGCCTTTATAATATATAGAGATAAGATATACGTATATAAAGAGATGGAGAGCAGGAGACCAAGGAATCTCAACGGTCTTTTTGACGTGACATCAAGACATGGATCGTGTCTTGGGTAATTGATTTTAATCAATTACCGAGAGCAATTATTATCAATTATTACAGAGAGCATTTCGAAGGAAATCCCTCTGAAATAGAATTTGGTTTTGGCTTTTAACTGAAAAAAGACTCCTACTCTTCTGTCGGTCTGTGTAGTTTGATGAAAGACTACTTTTTCAAGCCTCCCATCAACAAGATCAGCCTCAATTTCCTAGCGAGACCCCTGGAAAACGCCTATCGCAGTAGCTACCAGAAAGAGGTACATACAGACACTCACTCACTCACTTAGAACACACGCGCACACACACACACACACACACACACACACACACACACACACACACACACACACACACACACACACACACACACACACACACACACACACACACACACACACACACTTAGAACACACCACTTGTATTTAACTTCTCTCCATTATCGCAAGTAAGCACTGATTTAACGAGCTAAACGCCACCACAACGCCCCCTTGTGTTGAGTCTCTGCCCTCCCCCCCCCCCACCCAGGTGAAGACCCAGGTGCGCGTGCAGACCTTCGCCTCCACCACCTTCAGCTCCTTCCTGGACGTGCTGCTGAGCTGCTTCGTGTTCCTGGCTCTGACCCTGGCCTGCTTCCTGCCCGTGCTGGTGGGCTCGGCCCCCGCCGCCCCCGCTGCCCTGGCCCTGTCCCCCCTGGCCGGGCTGCTGGAGCTGGCCTCCCTGGTGCTGTCCATACGGTGAGAGCGCACGCACACACACACACACACACACACACACACACACACACACACACACACACCAAGTAACAGACGCACACGTAAAGACACACACACTCACGCGTAATAGATACCAACACACACACACTAAAAATACACTATACACGCAGACGTAATACACGCACACACACGTTAAGACACACACGTAGAAAATAAACACACACACACACACACACACGTAACGACACACATACACACACGTAATAGTCGCACGCACGCACACGTAAAGACACACACACACACACACGTAAAGACACACACACACACTCGCGCGTAATAGGCACCAACACACACTAAAAATACACTATACACACAGACGTAATACACGCACACACACGTAGAAGACAAACATACACACACACACACACACGCACACACACACACACACACACACACACACACACACACACACACACACACACACACACACACACACACACACACACACACACACGCGCGTAATGTACATTTCAAAGACACACACACCCGTAATTGACATGTCATAGACATTTAATAGACAATAGAAATGTAAGAGACAGTTCAATGGATTCAAGAAAATACCATTCACTGAAGCTGCACACGCAGTTAAAGATGTGTCCCAAAATATTTCCCATATCACAATGTGAACGACACTGCCGTTTAGGCCCTAGATCAGTTTTAATCTTGCATATGATTAGGATGCATGGACACGCATCATCTGCACACGATGTGAGGGTGGTTCTCGTCTGTTTTCCTGCTGCTCAGTCCTGTAGCCTCGATCTCAGGGGAGGCCTATCCTATAAACCTGTTTGTAGGTCAGATCCACCACCTGTGCTCACCCAGACGATGTAGACAATACCCTGCGCCGAAGGGGAATTTCTTCTGGCAGCAGTCCCTTCAATTACTGGGATTAGCCATTGATTGCCCAGGTGGTGGAATTTATGTAGGCTAGGTTGCTTACTTGCATATCTTACACTGATATGAGTTACTTACTTTACTTTATACCATAGTTGCAATCAATACACACACACACACACACACACACACACACACACACACACACACACACACACACACACACACACACACACACACACACACACACACACACACACACACACACACACACACACACACACACACACACAAAGGGAGACGGATCAATCACGTTATCCTATCCAGACATGTTTGCCAATGCTAAACTGGTCTGGCCCTGCAGGATGGTCTTCTACCTGGACTCCGTGATGCGCTGTACCCGCACCCTGCTCAAGGTGGTCTCCGGCTGGATCCCTCGCCACGTGGTGGGGGCCGTCCTGGTGTCGCTGCCGGCCGTCTCCGTCTTCTCCCACTTCCCCTGCACCGAACGCCTGCCCCTCCAGGTAACGGCCTGCCGCTCGGACAGCCCCCCCACACGGGGCGGGAAGACAGACGGACACAAAAAATGTGTGTGTGTGTGTGCGTGTTGTGTAGACGGTGCTGTCGATGGCCATTTCTATTAGCAGCTCTGCATATATTAATAACTGGATATGTGCGTGAATGTTTTTGCCCCCAAGCAGTTCTTTATTATATAATTCTACGACACTAACATAACACGGTGGGCACTGAGGGGACGGTTTTGTAGAGCGGTTAAACAAAGTGAAACTGGAGCTAAATTGTAGAGGAACTATGTTTCTGTATTGAGAGAGGAGAGAATTCTGCTTTATGGTGGACAGCACTTTTAGACACACTATTATGTGAGTGTGTGTATCTCACTCTGGATCAATGACAATCGAGATTCAGTGACTCGATTCCTAAACACTTCCTCGAGGCCTGGGAGGGGCGACTTTAGCCAGAATGCCTCCTTTACGTCTGAGTAGTGATTCAAGAGTTTTAATTTGTCACATGCAGTGAAATATAAAAAGAAATGCATAGCAAATAGCGGTAATAAATTTAAAGCACTAGAATGTTATAGCAGCATGTAAACACTGTAAATAGTGTAATGGTTGAAGAAGTGACTGTATACAATGTTGAATGTCTGTCAGGCCCAGGAAGTGTTCTGTGAGATTTTCGGTGTCAGAGAGAGCGTGTGGGTGACTCTTGAAGTTGACCCTTGAAGGTTCCCTTGTGTGCAGGTGACCATGTTTCTCTGCTGTGCCACTATCCTGGCCATCATCCAGTACTGTAACTTCTGCCAGCTCAGTTTCTGGATGCGCTCGCTCCTGGCCACCTCCACAGGGGCCGTGCTGCTGCTGCTGCTCTACAGCCCCCTCCGAAGGCCTGGGTGAGTAACTGCAGCCCAGATGCTCCTAGAAAAAGACCCACATTATCATGATTAGAACGGAGCGATGGCATTTAGATGATGGTTGATGCCCACCAGAGGAAGCAATGTAGAGCCCCATATTGATTGATTACCAGTGTTTATTGACTAAAAGGGTAGCATATCAGTTTATTGGGGCTTGAATTGCAGGTATTAGAATTTTTTTGGCTGAATGAGCAACCATCATGGTTGTTGTTGACGAGAACATATGTCTGTGCGGCCAAACATGCAGACATTTCACACGCACACTGCGTGTGCGAGGTAACATTAGCTCATGTAACCTCCTGCATTTTCTTCAGTACATGCTTGGACAAGTCATTATTATAATATTCCACCCCCCTATTGTTTCCTTGGTTAATGGTGTGTGTGTGTGTGTGTGTGTGTGTGTGTGTGTGTGTGTGTGTGTGTGTGTGTGTGTGTGTGTGTGTGTGTGTGTGTGTGTGTGTGTGTGTGTGTGTGTGTGTGTGATCCCTTTGCACTCTTCCAGGACCGGTAATAACAGCTGGCCGACTCTTGGGTGAGTGTCGCCATGGAAATAGAAGTTTGATGGATGAGTAACATTTGAGGGGTTGAACGGGGCCAAGAACCCCCTTTTATGTTTTTCATGATCCCTGCTCTTCCTCTCTCTCCCCCCCCCTTCCTGTAAGCTCTATCCTGTCTGTCACTTACACATACTCTGGCTTTTTCTCGCCTTCTCCTCTCTCCCCCCCCCTGCTCCTGCCAAGCTGTAATGGCTGCTAAATGTCAGAAGCAGTGGGAATGACTCACACAGCCAGAGCCAGTTCCCACTGGCCTCTGGTATCAGCACTGCTTGTTAGCTTCTGTGCGGCAGAGGCAGTTGGAGGAGACTGCCCTCTCCTTTGTATTTTGCAGCTCTTTAGTTGTAAGGTCTTTGCTGAGGCATAAAACGACGGCACAGTCTTGCTCGACTGTAACTCATTTGCACTTCGCATCACAACTCTCTTTCCCGTTCTCCTTCCTTTCCCTCCTCCTTTTCTCGTGCTTCTGTTTTTTTGTCTTTGGAAATTTGGAAAATGCTTCCTTATCTCATTTTTTTCAACAGTTGCAAGGGAAGGAAGCATGGATATTTCGTGTATTTCTTTCCCTGTTAGTTTATACATTTTTTTAATTGCGTACAACATCCCTGTGACCATATCATCTCTTGATCTAAGGGTTCAATCTTTGTCTTCATGCAATTTCATGCAGTCTCTTCCTTATTTTCAGGCTCTGACCTCCCGTTTGATTCTCTGCAGGGGAAACCTCACAGCACTGAGTGAGGCGGACTCAGCCCAGGCCGCCCCAGACCCAGCTCCTGATCCGGGCCTGAGTCCGCTCGACTTCCTGCTCCATGAGGCCATCTTGGCCTTCTTCCTGCTGCTGCTCCTGGTCTGGTTCCTCAACCGGGAGTTTGAGGTCAGCTACCGGCTCCATTACCACGGTAATGTGGAGGCTGACAAGCATCAATTAAATATCCAGAACATGCGTGACCAGGCTGAATGGTTGCTGGGCAACATCATCCCCATCCACGTTGCCGAGCAACTCAAGGTTGGTTTTTTTGCCTCCTTTTTCTTTCTTTCTTTTCTCTTTGAACCCCAAATATTCAAACTGCTTACTCAAAGCCCAAAAGCAAAAAGAGGCAAATTACAGCTTTTCCTTTTCCTCGACATCAAAGCATTTGTCCACTTTCCCACTGCCCTCTCCCCGTCGCTCCCCCAGCTGACCCAGAGCTACTCCAAAAACCACGACAACGTGGGGGTGATCTTCGCCAGCATCGTCAACTTCAGCGAGTTCTACGAGGAGAGCTACGAGGGCGGCAAAGAGTGCTACCGTGTCCTGAACGAGCTGATCGGGGACTTCGACGAACTCCTCCGCAAGAGCGAGTTCGCCAACGTGGAGAAGATCAAGACCATCGGCGCCACCTACATGGCGGCCTCGGGCCTCAACGTGCAGCAGGTGGCGGAGAGCGAGGACGCCCACCCGCACGCCCACGTCCGGGCGCTCTTCCATTTCGCCCTGGAGATGATGGGGGTGCTGGACGACTTCAACAAGAACATGCTGGGCTTCGGCTTCAAGCTGCGCATCGGCTTCAACCACGGCCCGCTGACGGCGGGGGTCATCGGCACCACCAAGCTGCTGTACGACATCTGGGGCGACACGGTGAACATCGCCAGCCGCATGGACACCACGGGCTGGAGTGCCAGGTGCAGGTGAGCGAGGAGAGCCACAGGGTGCTCCACTCCATGGGCATGGAGTTTGACTACAGGGGTACCGTGAACGTGAAGGGCAAGGGTCAAATGCGGACCTTCCTGTACCCCAAAAGGGAAGGGGGCGACAGCCGGCCGGGGAGCCAGGGAAAGCTCGGGGCCGGCGGGATTGCGATCGCCGGCGGACCTTCTCCCACTGCGGACGCAACGGATCGGCGTTCAGAGTCTGTCGTCGAGGCCACGGGGCCACACCCTGGCCACGCTGAGCCCAAGGAGGCAAGGGAAGAGGGGTATAGGGACGCAGCACACCCTCCTGGGCCTTCCCCCCTTCAGGGTCCTTACCCCCCGAGCCCGGCCGCACTACAGCCAGAACATTGTGCCCCACAAGTGCCCTTCATGGTCCAGGCACTTCAAGAGGCGAAGGGTGAAGAGGAAGAGGCCGATGAGCTCACAAATCTGAACGAAGAGTTCTATTCACGCCTCTGATCCAAGCCCCCTCCCCCCACCCCCCCCGCCCCCCCCTGCCCTCCCTACTGCCCTCCAAAGTCCTGTCTTGGGACCGGACAGCCTAGGTGCCGTTGTATGGGCAGGGCATTTCTACATTAAAACATTGGTTTATGTTTTGTTGCTATATTTTTTCACAAAAGACGAGAGTATATTGATCTTATTGGTGGGATGTTGTCCCTCGTCGGTTTGAAAGCAAACCTTAGCTAGAGTAATGAAAATAAGTGCTACTAACCTTTTTTTCCAGTGGAATGTGACCTGCCGCTGTGTTGAACACAGACAAATAAACGACAGATATGTCTGAAAGAGATGGGGGGGGGGGTTAGAAGGAAGTACTTTTTGCTATTCTACTTTTTCTTTTGTCATTAAGTGCCTTTCAGAACAAGAACCATGGACTCATCTAACATGACTATTGAGCAAACGAAGAAAAAGACATCCGGGCCAATCCCCTTAAAGATGTAAAGTAAAATGCTGTGGTCTCTTAAACCATACGTTTATTAATTTTTTTCAATGAAACGTTTGTTCAAATGTATAATCTTACCATATTCGTTTGTTTTTTTTACTTGATTGAAGTTTTTACTTGACCTAAGGGAAAAGAATGAGATTCTATAAAAAAGTGCCATTAGTGTGTGAGTAGGTAACGCAGGGAATTCAAGGGAGAATAAGGGAAATCACAACAAGCAGTGTTATTTATGTCATTCTGTTTTTGACACGAGAGATTGATACAGTATTCACTTGTGCCACAGTCTCGAAAGCAAAGGGACGTACTAAATAGGGCTCTGTACATTTTTGCTTCTACGCATCTAAATGCACATTTGCGCACAGGCCTTGCACAAACAGTGTTTTCTACGACCACTTGTTATTTAGTAGTCGCTACAATTAAGGCAAGCTTTTCCATGTCTAATGCAGCAAATGCGCTCAGTAGCACAATATCAAAACTAGATAAGGGAATGTAAGGATAAGAAAGTAATTTCCAAAGGTGATTTCATCATGAAAAGCCCCAAGGCACTTTAAAGACTGTTTAAATTAAAAGGTAAGTGACAATCGATGAGCAGGACTGATCACAGGCCGGACTGCATACCAGGACAGTCTCCATCACAGTTGGACACAGAGCACAGAATAGATTATAAATATGGAGTTCACATCAAGGGTTGCTTTGTGCTGTGTCTGAACCGAGTCCTGGCTACATGTTTAGAATTTTGAAACCTTTGCTGGTAAAACAAAAAATAGATTTAATCAATTACTGATCATTATCTGCCTATATATGTGTACTTTGCTTTTGTGTGCATGTGTGTGTGTGCTTGTGTGCGAGTGTGTGTTGAGTTTTCCTCAGTCACAGCCTTCTCCATCAATGCTGTATCAATATACTTTGAATGTGCCACTTTAATTGAATGATTTAATGGTGCAATGCATCATATCATGTACTTTTGATGTTCTTTTTTTTTTTTTCATATTCTTGCATATTTTATATAACTTGTGACACTATGGGGGTAGATTATGATTGTATGAGTAAATGTTGCAGCCTGTGCGGTCTTGGCTGCAACATTTTCTCAAATTCCATCTTTTCCCAATCTTTCAGTTCTGTCATATTCCCAAAACATAGATTAGTGTGGTGATGTGCCCATGCAATAACTGTTATCCCTCGCTGTGTGTGTGTGTGTGTGTGTGTGTGTGTGTGTGTGTGTGTGTGTGTGTGTGTGTGTGTGTGTGTGTGTGTGTGTGTGTGTGTGTGTGTGTGTGTGTGTGTGTGTGTGTGTGATCAAAATAAGCAATTGCATAAAAATCCCAACAGCGAATACATGTAGATATAAGGTCTAGTTTCAGTTCAACAAATATTTCAGAATTTATTGAAAATGGGGAACTTGCTGATCCTTGTTTAGCTATCCACTACATTTCCATTAAAAGGAGGAGGGAGAACAGAAAAATGCACGAGAAACATGAACGTCAATCATTTCAGTTCTGTATTGATTTGAAAACTACTTGTGGTTTGAATGGGTTTTATATGTGTGTATAATATATATGCATATCACTGCAAAGTTATAGATTAGATAACCAGTTTATGCTGATTTTCTAAGTTAAGAGCTATTGGCCATATCACTCCTAGACATGAGTAAACTTTCTATATTTAAATCAAAATGAAGCTATGATATCAGCCCTTAATATGATGAAATGATGTCTCTGAATATACCTTCAGGCAATTTGTTTTGACTATGAAACAGTTCATAAAAAGAATAATTAATAATTACGCAAGACTTCTCGCCCCAGGCAGGCTTTTCAGAGTATTTTACACAAATTAAGAAATCTCCCATGCCACCAGGACTTCATGACTAACCTTGATTGACCATTTCACCCGCCATTTTTGCCCATGACAAAGTTGTTCGACTTAAATTGAAAGATATAAAAGTACAATGTGTGTGTTACCTTTCCTAATGTAGCTTTCATGTACCCTAGTGTGTTACCAGAACACTGTTATTAACCTGCCAGTGTGAACAAGGAATGTCCTGGATCAGTGCCTTTTGACCACAAACCCTGGTAATCATCCGCGTGTGTAAAATGCTTTTCTCTTGATCGTAGCAGCCATTTCATATGCCTTAAGGCTTCCATATGTCGTGAGTTGTATGAAAACTGTCATTCACTGCTGGGTTTTTAGTGATGTACGATTGTAATCAAAGCCGAGCTCTTCTGCGTTACAATCACAGCAGTAATTGACCTGACATGATGACGCTATTGCCCTGGTGTTTGTTTTTAATGAGCTTTTTTCGATTACCCTGTGAAGTAATCCAAATCCTGTTAATAGTTTCTCTCTAAGCAATCGCCCTGATTTGGGACAAAACAAATATTTATATCAGATGTAGGCCACGTGTACAGCATGTAGATTTAACTTATCTATGTGGGCACATCACCACTCCATCTATAGCTCACATCTGTACACAGAAAAATAAAGAAAGATTAAGTAAATGTCTCTGGCCCTGTGGTCTGTAAAGGTGACTTTTGGAGAGAGTTACATTTTGTGCATGGGGAAAAAGGATGTGGAGAGATTACTTTTCATACCTTTATGAGAGGGGAGCCTATGAGAGAGACAGTCACATAGCATTTTGTTATTTTATTTAGTTAGGTCTATTGAAACTGGATTGAGTGTATTTTAACATTTGGAGATGGACCACCAAATTACTTTAAATCATTATTGCTTAGTCAATGGTTTTGGGGGAAGCACAGTACACATTCAAACTAAAAGACAACTCTAATATGTATCTTATAATACCTATATAGAACCAAAGTTAAGGAATTCGGAGATTTACCACGCACATATCAACAATGTGGACAATGTTCAAATATTTTCATGACAACCTGTCACGTCATTTATATATTCTCGATGAGGTCTAGCTGGTGGTCCACGATCGCCCCTAGTGGCGATCTAACGCGAGGGCTCCACATAGGGCGTGATTGCGCGACCCCTCCCCCTCCACAGTCTATCTGGAAAAGGAAAAAAAACTTTTTTGTATCGAAGGAATCAACAGCCGCCATCTTGTCGTGGCTAGGAATTGGGAATTCGGTCGGACAGTATTAAAAAAATATTGCAATAAACATCCTTATCGGGCTATGACAATAGCCCTCTCCCGAAAACGTTATTTGACCATCGTCTGGGATATATGTTTTTTTCGACAAACGAAAATAGGAGCGGTCGGGTCGGACTGAGAAGCCCGTATATCTGATTTCCCCTTCAGAGTGCGGCGCTTTACCTCCTCTCCGTGCCGAGCAGCATTGTTTACCGCGAGGACGCAGATAGCAGACGGGGACTTTAGGACTATTTTTTTTATTTATAATATATTATTTGAATGCATTATTGCATTTGATTTGGTCTCGCACCATTTTTTTTTTGCATGCAGGAATTTGACGTCACACAAAATGGGCTCTTTGAAGATCTAAAAACAACGAGTCGCAGCGCAACCACCACCTATGTTAACTTGCATACCTGTGTGAAAAGTTTGCGCTCGGTTCTTTTCATGGCACACACTGTGTTTCGGGGTATTTAAGGGCAATTATGTGGGTGTTGGGAGTTGGATTATCATGGGGTGAATGGCGGTGGCGAAGCGGGGCGCTATTGCATCTCTTTTGAAGACGCTAGATTCACCGCAAGGAGAGCTAACGCTAACTTCGCTAGTAGCAGGCAATTAGCTAGCTATTAGCTGGTTGGCTAGTGCTAGCACGCTAACGGCTTGCTAATGTGCTAACCAAGAAGGTGCAAGGGGGGACGAAAGAACCAACTTTTCCTGTCGTTAAGACCACTTGACACTCATAGCAACCCAAAAGAGATCGCGACCATGGCGGAGAACCTGCTGGACGTCGGACCACCCCACTCCAAGAGACCCAAGCTGAGTTCACCTGCGCTCCTAGCGTCGGATGGACCAGGTAAGGCCCAGAGCTGTCACAAATGGTAAACACTGACGCCGTGAGATGTCAGTGAATTACAATTATAACCCAACGGTTGAGGAAGATGCTAGAGACGTTTATGTGAGGTGCTATGAGGTTTTTTGGGGTCCGTGCTCCGCTTCCAGCGATGCGCTTTTATTACGTTCCGAGCCATGGTGTGCAACTTTGTCCAACATTTTCTAGGCATATGTAATCATCGTTTGTAATTAGGGAGGTTGTGTTATTCCGCTGCAAACTGTTTTAGTGCAATCAGTACGAGGGGTTCTACCCAAAATGCTAACCACTTATTATCCTTGCAGCCCTTAGTATGACTGTCCATTACTGAAAAACCCCTGCTGGAAAACAAGGTCCAATTCTAATTATTCTGTGGTTGATGCATCAAGTTTAGCGATTTATTTTCATTGGAAAGCAGTTCCAATGAACATCTATATTAGTCTTTGTGCTTCAAGGTAATTTGGTATGTTGTTGTTGAGGAGAGACAGAATGTGGTATGAGATCAGATAGCTTGTATCAAGAGGACTAACTGAACCGGTATGTGTGAAAGCCTTTTAAACACGTTACACTACTGAAATCTCGAGTTGACATGAAATCCTACATGGTTTAATGTTAGCATCATTTTGTGTTCACTTCGATAGTTGGTGCATTGTTCTCTTGTCTTTTGCAAAAATAAACTGAAGAGGGTACACGTCTTATAATGCTTTAAAAATAATATAGGAAGGAATCTGGACCCTGATAACTCATATTCAACCCTAATTTGGGCATAAACATATCACACATTTCTCTACCACATCCTATATTCATGACAACAGATCCTGTTCAGTTGCAATGTTAAGATATTTCACTGGATTTTGTGTTCGACCTAATGGACATACCCTGGATCTAGTTCTGTTATGCATTACCCTGTCCCAAAAGAAAGGTATGCAAGGAAATACACTTTGCGTGAGAAACATTAATTGACTCAACATTTAACCCACTAGTAAGTCCGCCCAAAGTGCTGTCATTTATGCTATTGCTAAAACAGCTTATTATGCCAGTGACTGTGCAACTTTTAAAAAGTGAGGATTTCCATATTTTGATCCATGATTATGTGTTATCATTATTTTGATAATCATGTTCCACACTTTGATGTGGTTGATCAATTTGCTGACATATCAGTCACAGAGACCAAAAGTCGCAAGCTGTGGGTCTGACAGAATCACAGGCACACTTCCCATCCTCAACCTCAGTAGTATTGCAGTCTGTGCTGTGTCCAAACCAAATGGATATGAACTCTGTTCTACCACACCGTAAATGAATGGAAGGCAAAAGCATCTCCATCATATGTGGCTTATAAGACCAGGTTATCCAAGTATCAAACCTTGTGCTCGATTCTGCTATTTCTCTGCCACTTTAACGTGGAGCATAGGTGTTCCTATTGACGATGCTAGCCATAGTCAAAAGTCATAATTGGCAGCATTTATTGTCTTGACAGATACAAGTGCACCTGTCAGCAGGGTTGAGCGGCGTTGACCGATGATATTATCAGTTGGATGAATCAGCGGAGTGCTCGTATATTTGTAATCGTCTCACTTGACTCGTCAAACGTTGATACAAATATTTCTCAAAGGTATGCATGAAAACCTTCTGATTCCATTTTTACATTAGTCTCTAAAATAAATTACATTGCGAATACAAGTCGTTCACTTCTCCGGCTCTGTCCTGCTCATCCTTAGCCTCTGCCCCGTGGGCTAATCTGGAGCCAGCGGAGCTATGAGCTCAAACAGGTATTGTTGTGGACTTACTCCATCCTGTGCTTGGGGGACGAATGAAAGAGATAGCGGGGGTGAGAAATTCCCCACCTCCAAAAGAGGCTTCTGTAGTCAAGAGTATTTAGTCTGTGTCGCTCCCCGGGACATTGCTCATAATGGTAGAGCTGATACTAAGATGCTCATCCACGAGCAGGCTACTAGATTGCAAGCCAAGCAAAGTCAAACCTGTCACAAAGTTGCCGTGGGCCGTTACCATGGGAATAACAACTCAGTCCCAATGACACCCCTCCCCCCACCTTCTCGCAAATAATGGAACTCTGAGCCCAAAACACATTTTTTTACTATTCCCCTGTGTCCTGATTCCAGCTGAAACTGTTGGTTAACTGGCTCTTTAATCATCCAATTTTCACATTGTGATTACTTTGGCACATGCAGTTGTGTGTCTGGCATGCATCGTTCCTAAATATAATAGAATAATGGATGAACAGGTAAACAATAGATTAAACCTCTAGAGATTTGATAAAAAAATAGGAATGCTGTGACGTAAATCCGAGGATATTTATCCATGACTCCATACAATTTAGCCAAATAATTCAATTTTAGTATCTGTATAATTGAACTAAAGGCTATTGAGAAATTGTCATTGTTGTTGAGGTATTGATACATATTATACATTGAAAAAGTAAGTAGTCTTTTGCCACTTTAAGTTAAAATATAGGCAGTAAAGCAAATGTGTAAATTGATGAATGCGTGATCATAGAATTGTCTTTTATTTTCATCCGGCTCGATAAAAAAGCAGTTTGAAATTGACCCAGCGTAGCCAATTCACAACAAAAGCAGCAGTCACAACAACGGAGATTTACGAGTAACGCAGCACATGGCGGGGGCACCACATGTCCACAGTGATCCATCACCAAGCGGTCCCGCCCCCGCCTGTTCAGGCCCAAGGGCTACCCAGGTGCCGCTGCGATGAAACTGCTCCTGTGGGACACTGCCTTGCACGGCTATCAGCAGTAAATTGCTGCAAACAATGAAGTTTGGGTGCTCTCCGTGGCAACAGTCTTGCATGATGGTTTTTGTTTACTATTATCCGGCTCCTGCCTCATGCAATGGGGCCCTGGCTAGGGTGCCGCCGTACCGCATGCAGTTGCTGTGTACATCTGCTGTTGTTTAGGAATCGCTAAAGATGGTTTCCAGTTTCGTCATCTATTACAATTTTAGATTTATGTTTGGGCCAATATATTTGTTTTACACCCCCTAAGAAGATAAAACGTTACATGGGTCCATGTGTATGCTTATTATGCACACACATGGACCCATCTGGCACCTTTGCAGGATCTGCCCCTCTATCCATTGCCTAATAAAACAATGAAGTCTGTCTCTTTTGCTGTCCTTCTGTTTCTGTTCCGTCTCATTAATCTTCAACATTGGCAGTTGGAAAAAATTTCAGCTTTGATGAAAGGACCTGAAAAACTTGAGGTTCATGAGGTGGTCATTGGGTTTTGACTTGTTCCAATGGGGTTTCCTTTCCACTTTCAAAAAATGGTGATGCCAGGTTTTATCGGAGGGTGGCAAGTGCTCGCCAGGGAGAGGCCAACGTCAATCTGATGTGGTGCAAACCCATCAACCATTTTGTTAAACATCATGTCATGTTTTGCACTGGCGCAAAAGTAAAACGCATTCACAGTAAGTGAATTCAGGCTGGTAGTAAGATGGCGAAATGAATAAACAGTGCTAAATGGTTTTCTTGACCTCCTGCCGTAGTGCCATGTGAATGTGCTAGCCTTAAAGCAGACTTTCCACACCTGTCCCTCTTTGGCCACAGATTCGGCCTCAGGGGTGGCACGACCGACAGCTGCAGTCTGGACCACTACTAGGTCCGCTTAAAGCTGCTGCCATGCCTATTTTTAGCTTCCTACTCCCAGACTAGAGCCACTGGGGATGGGGACGGGAAAAGACGGTAGATAAGTGAACTGAGGCCTCTGGGATGGGTGGCTAGGGAAATGAAGGCACAGAGGCAAGACGCAAGAGGGAGGAGAGTGTGACGTCTGTAGTGCGAGTTGTGCTCCCTCCTTCTGTTATTCTCCTGATATTTTCAGTGCTAGCGCCCCCTGGACGAGCAGAGAACCTCAAAGATAAAACTCAGGCAGTCCGTGTTTAAGCTTTTTTAAAATGGCTTTTCTTGGAAGAAGGTTGACCAACTGAAGTGGGCGAAGGTACTATGGCTTGGCGGGTCAACTGGGGCCATGTGTCCCTCTGACGGAGCCCCTAGTTGCGTGATGGCAGGGGAAGCGGCATAGGGGGGGGGGGGGGGGGGAGTCCAAGCATGGAGCTTGTGTTTACTTCAGCGAGCATGGGGGAACTAAACGCCTCATTACGAAGCCTTTGTCCGGCTAAACACGAACGTAGACAATCAACGGCAACTGATGGCACGCATGTGAGGCTGCGCAAATCTCCTGCACCGGTCCAGTTTTAGCCTTCTGTGACCACTGGGCTGGCAAGTGTTATACTAAATAATAGATAATTCCTTAAACGTTTTACTCTTTCATGATTCACCATATCAAGCTGGAGGATTATTACATCATAAGATCATGCCACGGCTTAGGCTGGGGCTGCACTCCATGTTTGACTGCGATCACCTGGGAACCTGGTTCACCTGGGAACGGGGAGGTGAGGCCGAGATTGAATAGATCAATTGTCGGTGTAATGTAATGACGTCAGGCGGTATGAGAACATACTTAGTTTTTAACAAGCTTGACTTTGCGTCTTGGTGCCTCCAAGGACAACACCACTGTATTGAATGAAGTATAGCGTGAAGTTTGTATGACTCAGTCATAGTTCCCCAAACACTAATTTGCTATCTTTGGGCGTAGTGGTTTGCATTTCCCCACGTGTCTTAACAAGTTGCTGATTCACACACTGATTGCCATTTTAATTATGTTGTAATGTGATTCAGAAATGAATACGTCTATTTCTGCTCGGCTGTGTGCTGCCAGACAATTGACACTCCCATGTGCACATCTATACCCATTCAGCCGCTGCCTGTCAATGTTGACATGCTAATCACTTTGGTTTCGTACGTTATGCTCACACTTCCTCATGGGTGTTCGAAACAGGATACAAGTTAGATTTTCTATGACACAGATTCAGATTTTTGTCTCTATCAGGGCTCCGTGGGGATAGACCTAGGGAACAGTGGTGCTGATGCCGTAGTGACGGGGAGAGTGGATAGAGACAATTAAGAAATCTCTGCCTTTAAATTTGAACGGTCGAGTCATTGTTCGAAACTTTGCTGTGTTGAAGGCAAGCAGGTTTTCGTAGTATAATGTTTGCTCGATCTGCATGATAATCATAGAATAAAAAAGGATGGAGGCCTAAGATAAGGGAAAATCATTACATATGAATCATGGAACTGATAAATTGATAACGAAAGACAAATGCTTGACAAGATGTGTTTGAATGTGAATGTGCTGCATGTTAAAATTGCACATATTGCGCACCTTGTTTTGTATGCAATCTATTGTAAGTAACACAAGGATGTGGCTGGTTCTACCAGACTCTCGTACTTCATTTCATTTCATTTGTACAGAGAGTCTGGACCTAATCAATTGACAAACGTTAACTCACTTGAAGGCGGGTGTCTGTTGAAGTTTAACATGATTGGATCTGCCCAGTGCCACTCTGGATCTGCCATAACCAATCGCTAACGTTTGGTTGTGACGTATGTCATGCGCCGGGAATCACGCGCAGGTTGTACACAAACCAAACACCTTGCGCGTCTGCACGAAAATGTCCGTCAACGACAGCTGCAGGTTTTGTTCGTCGAATTTAATTTATCAGGGAAAAATTGCACATTGTAAATCAACTACCGACCTACAACAACAACTCAAACTGGCGTACGACTTCATCGTCATTGTTCTCAGACACGCCCTCTGTTCGCTGATTGGTGGCTGCTGTGGCGGCACCAGAAAACCAAATTACATACAGCAGGTCCAGACCTAGTACTGAAGGGAAATTCAAATTGAGCGGAAGTACTTAGGCGGGCGGAGCCAGGCTAACAAGGATGTACATCGACCTAAACAAATAAGAACTTTTGATGATCTATTATTGATCTATTCTCTGAGCCAAAATATTGGTTTTTGCGTTTAGTAGTATTACTAGTAGGGGTTTAGTAGTAATGATGATTTATTGTACATGCAGGAGAGGTGAGCGTGAATAATCATAATCTAAAGCCGGGTGCATCAAACAATGATATTAGGCAACTTTCAAAGTTCTAATACTCATGCAGGTAACTTTTTAGATGTGACATTTCTTGTCAATATCGTTACCTTTACCTCATATGCCAACATAGATGATCGATATGATACATTTACATCATCCCATCATGAAGTCAAGTTTGCTCTTTTTTTGTTTTGTTTTGAAATGCAGCACCGATTTTGGTCTCGGAATTAGCCCCAGGCTTCAATCAGTAACATGAACACAGATCATTTTCTATTAAGGACCAGCATTGTGGGGCTCTGTGGTATTAACCAACTTTTTGTTTTCTCTTTCCCTGTTCTCTAACTCTCCCCTGCCCCCTCATTCTACGTCTTTCTCCGCCAGTAGATTTGGGTTCTTTGTCCTGGGATGATCTCGAGAACGACCTTCCAGACGAGTTGATCCCTAACGGAGGAGACCCAGGCCCGATGGGGGTCCTCCTCCCCAACGGAGGTACTGGTGGAGCCACAGCCTCCATCGTCCCCGACGCCGCGGCAAAACACAAACAGCTTTCTGAGCTCCTTCGTGCCGGGAGCTCCTCCGGCCTCACGGCTGCAGGGCTGAACTCACCCGGGCCCCAGCCCGGAGGAATTGGAGTACAACGGACTACTACCCTGGGAAAGAACCCCTTGGGCCAGGGCTCCCAGAACACCCATTCGTCTCCCCAGGCCCAGAAGGCAGGCACGCCAACGGGAGTAGTGGGCCAAAACAATGGCGGCAACAACACAGGGACCATTGGCCTGAACTCATCCAGTTTCACCCAGGCCATGATGAACAATAACCAAGGCCACGCAGGACTCCTGGCCCAGGGAGGGCAAGCCCAGCCCGGACAGGTGATGAATGGAGGCCTGGGGGCTGGAGCCGGCCGCGGCCGGGGCGCTGGAGTAGTAGCAGGCATGCAGTTTCAGGGACAGACCACCGGGGGAGCACCGGGTATCGCTGCAGCGGCCAGCGTCTCCGCGTTGGCAGAGACCCTTTCCCAGGGAGGACAGCAAATGGGAACTCAGGCCAACCTAAATGCATCCCAACAGGCGGGCAATAGGAACAAGGTATACCTCACTTCCACGCACGTGCTCTGCCATGTCATTGCAGACACATTTTGGTTGCATTTTTGTAGCCAGAAGAGGGGTTGGGTGGTGTGGATGTTTTAGTATTTTGTAACTGTGCATTGATTTAGTGGATGTGTTAAACCTGCATGGTGCTAGGATAGTTTTTGGACTTTGCAGCTCTTAATGACCCAATTAACGAGTACAGAGATGTGCTGAGGCCAACAATAAAACAACCATACTTTTATTTTAATTTGTTGGTATTTGACGAAGCGACCTGCCAAAGATTGCTGTCTTTGTCATGCACATAATAACCCTGTCCCTGTTTGGTTTAAGGTTGCTCATGGAGGGTTTGCATGAGTTTTTTCCCACCAGTTATCTCCTTAGATGTTGGTTTTTTTCTGATCAGCCAAATGCACTGCTTGAGATTGGCTGCTCACCCTCAAGCAATGCTTTGGGGCGCAGCAACATTGCCTTAAACCATGAGCTAGAGCAACCAATTAACTGTATGGGGAGGAGCTACTATCCTTCAAAACAAACATGTTGTGAAACTTGGGAGTGTGTACGCAGATGTGCTCATTTAAAGCATTTAGAGGTTCAACCACCACCGTAGAAGAAGTAATTACATTTGGAAAAAAAGAAACCATTGCTAAAGTTTTCTTGGTGGAAAACATGGAACACTGATAATTGCAATTTTTTTCTGATTGGCCGATACAATTGGACAAGCGATGCATCATTCAGGCTCTAGTTAGGGATGTCAACGGTTAACCGTTAACCGGCTAGCCGCAGAGAATATTTTTGACCGGTTACGCATGTTGGTTTCTAGGTTAATTTGCAATTGTTACACGGGTCTTCTCAATGCCGTGGAACACTCCGTTCACTACTTGCATGGGCTCTTCACAACTTCCAGTGGTGAATTATATTTGATAATTCACCGTTGCTAAGTATAATTGACCGCTGTCAAGGAAAACAAAGGATTATCACTCCGTAATAGTGGTGCAACGGTTCACGGGTTACCCCGTGATCCGTACGGATCAACCCTCACGGTTCGGGGCGCAAGTGATCCTCGGATCGGCTGATAAAAAAAAAAAAAAAAAGTTGTGCGTTCACGTGATCAGCGCATGTTTAAAGGACAATTCCGGTAATAACATCATCAAGTATCGTAGCGAAATACAGTTTCTGTTGTGTTTTATTTGGCGTTCCGTAAATCCCATTGAACCAGACATGTTTATGTTTGGTTGTAGTCTTTTCGCTCGGTTCTCCGTATCAACAGTAGGGCTAGAACTGAGCGAAAAGACTACAACCAACCGCCCTTGCAATGAGCAAAGAGTCTTAGAAAACACGACAGAAACTGTATTTCGCTACCATACTTGATGGAAAAAAGAAGATGAGGATGTCTGCATTGCCTTGGGAGAGTGTAGACTCTAAACTGTCCCCAGGCAATGCAGACATCCTGAATTGTAAATCCAGGGTTAGGGATTATCTACTATCCATGTTAAAAAGGAGTAATGCCTCAGATTTTTTTAAATATTGACTATGCTTAAAGGAAGCAGGATTATTACTTAATTTTTCACTTTATTTTGTTTTTACACATTTGAAGATTTTATTTAAAGTCACATTTGTCTTGTTATCTTCATTGTTGTTGTTGATACGAAAATGATCCGACCCGTGACTCAGAAACCGTGACACGATCCGAACCATGAGTTTTGTGATCCGTTGCACCCGGACTACTTACGGAGTAAGTAGTCCGGTAACTTGTCAACTCCAGCATCTTCGGTTGCTAAGCGATGTCAAAGTCTTTGGCAGACTATTTCTATGCTGATCAACACTACGAATGCTGGTATCAAATAAATTGGAAAAAGACGTTATAAGTTATTTTTTCGTTTTGGCAAGTAGCCGTTTAATAAGCGAGATAATGTATAGAACGTTGTCAGTCATTATCGCAAATAAGCCCGGACAGGGGCTTATGTTATAAGGGGTGAAGCAATAATGACCGGGGTTCTATACATTATCATTACATTAACATACACGTTGCATATACACAGCTTCACATTTTACATTAAAATGTCAGCACCTCTAAATGGACAGCCCTTCGAAATGCGGTGCCAAAGCTCATTGAGTTATTGGAGCGTTGAACTTGAATTTCACATAATTTTGCGTTTTTTCGTATATCGAAAGCAAAATTAACCGAAACTGACATCCCTACTTTCAAATAGCACATTTAAATCTGATCGGTTAACCGGCTCGGTGGTCAGTCAAGAATATTTTACATTTTCGCCCTCCCGAGCGCTAGTATTAATATTTGACTGGCTCTTGGACGTTTATGTTTGCGTTAGTCACATGCTTTAACTTATTAAGTCTTCACAGCCTCACTCATTGTTGTAACTGCAATAGATTAGTCCAGCAATGTTTACTGGCTGGTAGTTGTTAGTGGAGTTCCCCTGCGTTCGAGAAATTATACAGTAATTCCTGCCAGGTACGCCCAACATCAAAGCTGAAAGTGAAACTGAGAGCATCATAATGCTGCTTTGTGGTTGAACATAAAGAATGTGTGGTGGCATGCGAAAAAGATCTTTGAGATACCACTTTAAGTGAGACGGATATTGCATATTTAACAGATATTCACACCCCGATAACTGCTATCTGACTCGGAGAACGCTATGACCGGTTATTATGTTTGTGCTAGTCACATGCTTTAACCTATCATAGTCTTCCCGGCTTCACTCGTTGTGGAAACTTGCATAGTTTAGTTCACCAATGTTTACTGGCTGGCAGTTGTTAGTGGTGTTTGAGAAGTTGTACAGTCATTTCTGCCAGGTACGCCCAACATCAAAACTGAAAGTGAAAGTGAGAGCATCATAATGCTGCTTTGTGTTTGTATATTTGAAGAATGTGTGGTGGCATAGGAAAAAGATCTTCGAGATACCACTTTAGGTTAGAGAGATATTGTATATTTAACAGATGTTCACACTCCGAATTACAGCTTTCTGACGCAGAGAACGCTATGACCGGTTATGAGTCCCACTGTGTCTAGAAGTACATACCTGCTGAGGAGACGGGGCTTCCGAGCGAAGCTGTCGTGCAACAGCACATCTCTATATAGACCCGTCGCTTGGTGATATTTGTTCACAATGGGCAAAATACCCTGTCCTAAACAGCACCTCGTCTAAAACGCAATTCAAACTAAATGGTCTTGCCTATCCTCGTGTAATTTCCGATAAATATATACAGGGTTCTCCACAAACAATGTTATGGTTGCGATGCTTCACCTTCTAACATTTTAAAATAATGCTGTCTCTACGAAGACAGTCCCTTTTTTGAAACTGTCAATTGGATAATCACGGTTTTATTAGAATAATGCTTCAAAAGAAAGATAGAACAACACGTAAGACGTCTGTCGCGTATTAGAAAGGACAAACCCGTCGAAAGATTCGATTTTAGGTATTTTTGTGTGTTAATGTAATGAGTTGGAACGGATGGCGCTGCTATGCGCGTCAGGTTTTGAGGCTAAAAAGGTGGTTTGTACAATTATCGTGCAAAGTGTCAATGATGCGCTATTAAAGAAAATGCGAGTAAACTATTCTGGATGATGGATCACCAGAAAATTACAATTTAATCGTAGTTGGAGGATATTGCCCACCTAGGAGCCTTTTATTATAAGTAGGTAGATCTTTTTGATACGGGAAGAGGAGAGTGGAGAGCTGGTTCGTGAACAGATGTCGAGGTCGCTGGTGGTAAAAATAGAAAGACATTTTATAACTTGCGTAAAGGGTATGAGTCTGTTCAAAAGAATGAACACCGATAGAAGGTACGTGACAAAGGACATGCCAATACTGCAACAAAGCAACTCATAAAGGGGTGCGACCAAAGTTGCTAAGGCCTGGAGCCATCTCGTTATGCAACGGTGAATGGGATCCTGTTTAATGTGGTTTGAAGCGTCCTAGATTGACTGATTTGGAAAAACAGAATTAATTGGTGGTTGACAATCGTGTGCAGGAATGAACTGCACATGTGCAAATGCTGTTCCAGGGAAGTTTCAGATTGTGCACAATGGCCCTCCCCAGTGCCAATAATTTACTCCGGGCTCTCTGTGCAATCATGAATCATGTTTCTCTGAAAAGACATGCGCCATGTTGTTCAGATGGTTAAGTGTGTTGTAGGCATGGCTGGCTCCTTCTCTTTAGTTCGGCCTGTGAGACATTCCACCCGTGGCGGTGCCATTGGCAGTGTGTGTGTGTGTGTGCGTGTGCGCCAAAAGGGTTCCTTTACTCAAGCCTGCCATCACAGTGGTTGCATAGCCTATCGGTAACAAAACGATTCATTTTGTGCGCGGGCGCGTGTCAGACAGGCTTCCACCACCACACACTGATAAACGGAAGATAAACAAACTTCTCTGCGAGAGACTGCCACTAGAAAGTGTGTGAAAGAGGAAGCCTTTGTCTGTTTGGGTGTGTGGTAATGCTAAACCAGCCCCCATGTAATTATTATGTCACCAAAAACCACAGGATGAACAGCTTTGTTACGGGCCGTGAGTCTCAAGCCATAGAGCTTTTGAGTGTAGGATGTAAGTCTTTTCCGCCCGCATGTGTGACAAAGTGAGTGTGGCTGTGGGTGTCGCGCTTCTTTTGATTCTTGTGTGCAAAAGACCGAGCGAAAATAACTAGGTTTCCGCTCTTGCGTGATCCTTGTGTGGCTTGCTTGCAGGCTCCTTGGCCCGTCTGGTACTCTTGGAAAGCTTTTGATTGTAAAGGTCTTTTATCAGAGGATGACGAGGAATGCCGACAGCCAGAAATGGCTCAATAATTCAGTTGAATGTATTTGGCTCCTCTCTTTCTCTCTCTCCCCTCCTCTTGTCTGGTGTGTCGGTAAGGTGATGAGAGGATCGCTGGAACAGTGCCCCCTCACTCTGCTGGGAGAGCAGGGGAATGAAAGACGGAGGGGCTTGGCGTAGGTGTGCACTCTCTGGGGCTGTGCTGAAGGGCTGCCAACGCGCGTGTCTGTCGCAGACGGGGCGTTTATTATCGGTGTTGGGAAGGTGTCAAAGGCCCGAGGTGTGGGAGTTTGCCTGTTTGGTCTGACGAGGCCAAGTCTCCCGTTGTCTGCCAGGAGCTTGAGGGTTCAGGAAGCAAGAGCAGACTCTGTTGTCTGCCCATTTGGATGGTTCAATGGGCCAGTGGATTCCCGCTGACTCCCTGTTGGGGCTTTGACTTTTGCCCAAAAATCTTATTCGAAGTTTGTTTGTTTATTAATATTGGAATATTTATTAATAATATTTTGACCATTAAATGCCTTCAGTAAGAGCTGTATTGGGCTTCGCAAGGTTTGTTTACCGCGTTGCTATGGTTACCGGTCTTGCGTGTTCCAACGGTTTATTAGGTTTCTAATAAATCGCTGTCTATATCAATACTTCATTCACTGCCTCTTCCGTGGTCATTACAATATTATGAATGGACTACGTCGGGTTCTCCGAAGTCTCTCCCTCTCGGCCTGCCCACAACAGGTTTGAATATTAAGGGCTGCCTAATATTCGTTCGAATTTTGATTTATTTTTTGATAACGAAGTTCGGAGTCAAAGCCCTACTTACTGTGTGGCCTTAGTATTTAGGTCTTTAGTCAACCAGATACAGTCTGGAGTCGACTGAAACTCAACCAGCTCTACGACCAATCGATTGGTCGATGGGGGGGCAAAGGTTAGCAGAAAAAGATCTGCATGTCATCTCTAGATAAACGTATGCCTCTTTTCCAACGAGCGGTACGATGCGGCTCTGAGCGGGAAAGCTCGGTTGCGCTAAATCTTGCTCGCTTTTCCATGCGTTTGGCGATAGCTGCGGCAGCTACGTATGTGATATCATAGTAGATCAACACAGTGTAGCCTGCTGATAAATTAAATGAAAAAGGAGAATGCGACACATTAAAAACAAAGGGCAACAATGGGGGACGCCCAAGAAGGGCGGCAACGTTTTGATAATAGGTACGGCTCAGCGCGCTCATTTTGGAAACGCCAATATAAGCGGACCGCACCGAACCGTAGCACACCGCTCAGATACAATGCATTAGTCTGCCACAGTGCGTTCTACTCTATCTGCTTGCCTAAACAACACCTTAGTGCTGTTTGGCGAAGGTCAGTGGGTTTCAGATCCACTCCTGCTCCGACTGGGCTAATGCAGAGCTTCAATATGAAGTGGCTCACACACCGGACGAGCCACGGAGTAACACGGCAGACAACACGCTTAGTATACAGTAGGGGTGGGAAAAATGATCGATTCTTCGATGCATCGCGATTCTGTCGGGAACGATTCTGTCTAGATGCAGATAAATGAACTTCAGTGTGTATTGGCCAATCAGATTTGTCTTAACATGATTGCGATTCAGCCTACGCATAGCATGCACACAAACTCGCAGCCAGACACAAGAACACCTTCTAATTCAAGAGCAGCTTTTTCTTTAATGACATAGAAAAGAAAGATTAGAAATAATATAAAACTGAACCCTATATTTTCACATAGTGCCATATTGTGTTGTAATGCAAGCTGCATTGATTATTGCATTGTTCATACAAAGTTTGTGACGAGCTTTTTCTCTAATAAAATATTAGATAAGTTAATTCATCTGTTGATGTCGTTAATGATCATCACAAAAGTAGGAAGTGATTAGCAAACTTTGAGGAACAACTCGGATGTATATTTTTTTTTTTTGAAAATCCCGCAAGGAAATGTAAATTTGTTGCTTCGATAATCGTTTTAGAATCGAATCGTTGACCTCATAATCGAATCGTGAGGTGCCAGGAGATTCCCACCCATAGTAAAAGACGCACGTCGGAAGATTCCGTTTTAGTTTTTTTTTTTCTGGATTTAATAGAATGGGTCCCAATGGATGACGCCGTCGTTCGAGCCAATTCTGTGTTCACAGAATCGCAGACAATATGAAAAAAACTAAAGATATCCTTTACGATTTTAGATGATATGTTGGTTAAGTTAGTTTGGAGCCAGCTAGTAAATTACGACTAGCTGGCCTCCTTATGGGCGAGTTCAAAGTTGTGATTGGATCTCCCGTGTAATACTCTATCAAACCATATATTCATTTAAACTAACTACGGAGCCTTGGATATTATTCTTATTCATAATTAATGTAATTTCCAACACAACATAGCCTATCCCTCAAAAATTAAATGCATCAGTCTGCATATGCGCCTCCCGCCCCTCAAAATAATGGATTAGGCCTAAAAAAAAATAATGGATTAGGCCTAAAAAAAAATAATGGATTAGGCCAAAAAAAAAAAAGTTTGGTTCCTGTTGGTTGTCAGTTGAGGTCATGGGTAGGTAGGGAATTTTTTTTATTTTTTTATTTTATTTTTTCCAGCGGCAGCGAATGATAGGTAGGTTGTTTTCATTTAAAAACGAGAAAATTCGCTCATCCTTGTATAGAATGAAGAGGAGCTGTACAAAAACGTAATTATAGTTTGCATAAAAAAATAAAAGAAAACATTTTCTTTTTCTTTTTTTTTATTTCTTTTTTTAAAGCTCATAAAATTATTTGGGTCGCACATAAATTGACAGGGTCGGTCGGAGACCAGAACCAAACAAAAAATTTTTTTAGGCCTTAGGAGACACAATGAGAAGTTGGTCAAACAAGTGCATATCGACCAAGCCATCGATCAACCGACCAGAACTTGACAGCACTACTTGTTTGTTGGAGCCACTTCGCTGTTGGCAGTTTTTCCATGTTCCATGTTCATTCAAGTGGCTGTCTGCGTGTTTGTATCGGAATTGGAGAGCTCAGTTTGCTATTGATCTCTCTTTTTATTTATGTTTTTCCACATGCCATGGGGTTAGGCAAGCTGTCAACCGCGAGGCTCACTAGGGAGTTGTCTCTTTACAGTTGTTTCAAATGTTGGTGAGGTTTATTTTACAATAGTCAAAACATGGGTGAAGGATCAACCTCCTCCATACAAAGAATGAAGACTCACCGCTTAATGCTGGAGGCCTGAATCAGCCTCGGTGCCGGGTTCTGTGACTTGCACAGATTTGTATTAATTCCCCTCAGCAGACAATTCCCACACATAAGCTGTTAGTTGAAGCTCCACAGAGAGCAGCGTTTCGTGCTCCATTTCTGCCCGGAGCCACGTGTGAAAATGTACTCAACGGCATGGAGATTTATTGACAAATGAGCCTCTCCCGACATGTTATGATACTTGAATGCAGAACATTAAATCCCCTGGATTTAAGTCTTTCATGTTCTGATTAGTTTCCCTAAACCTCTTAGGAAAAGCTAATTAATTTGTAAAGACGGATAATTCTCTCAGCTGTGTTTTTTAAAGACACTCAGTTTAGTGTGCGCTCACTTGGTTTGAGAATTGTTGAGCGTGTGTTGGGGGGGCCATAAGCTACGTTCATTGAGGGAGTAATGGGCCATCACACCGGGGCTCTGATGGCTACACCATTCAAACTATTCTGATTTGAGTGATACAACCCTCTGTTCAAAGACCCACAAGATCATACGACGTTGTAACAATTATTCAGCAACAAACTGAATGGCAGAGTGATTGTATATTTTGTCTACGGTGAGCCATGAAACCAAATGTAGGTTCATGCTGAGGTTTTATCCAGCTAGTATGCTGATTTTATGAATCGATCGAACAAACGTGTGTGTGATTCTCGCCATCCCTGGCTTGTATCGTCACGGTTGAACGCACTTAACGTTAGTCGCCTTGGAGCAGAGCGAGCAGAGCGAGCAGAGCGATTGGAATGGGCAGTAATGGAAGCCCATTCTCGGCTCAGGCCTACGGGCCGGCTGTTTCTGCTGCTGCTTCTGCTGCTGCTGCGGCCGGACAGCCACTCCAGAACAAGGCGGCACTCGCCAGCAGCATGTCTTCCTTCCCCAATGAGCTCAAAGGAGCTAGCATCACCGGCGGGCCGAACATGGTAGGTTCTGGTCAGCACAACGCAAAGTGCCGCTAGCACAAACCGTCAAGCACGTAACCGTGTTGCACTTTCCTCTTTTTGGATCACGACATCATGTCCACGCTGAATTAGTGTTGGCCGGAAACCCTTTTTCCAAAACGAATGGGGCCAAGATGATTATCCTTCTTTCCTAGTTTACAGCACATTTTAATGAAAATCCATCATGCTTTTTACATCGTTAGAAGCAACTGAAATGCAGAGAGGGGTTTCAGTGTTGACCAGGGACTGGAGGGGAATTGATCCAACAGCTAAGCTCTGTGTGATCAAATACTTTGGGTGAGCTAGAGTTCACTACAAAACTAAACTGAAATTTAGGGAGGAGGAGACGGAAACTTACATGAATCTCACTTCTCAAACAACAGTGTTTATTCGTCTGCATGTTTAAATATTTAATACTGCCCACCACCTAAATATATATTGCACATATACCAAGGATAGTAAAACACATTAACCATTCCTAGCAGGGCCTAATTTCTTTGTTTCTCATTTTACTCTAGAAGCGTTTTACGACAGTTTATCGGTTTTGCTTTTGCCGATGTTATTGGGAGCAATTAAAGGCTTTTACTCTTCCCTCTTTCAAACTAGCCCTGTCCAAATGGCTAGGGGGTAATTGGCGGGATAATAGAGGTTCAGAACTGCACAAAACATCTTCCGGATTGCCCATATCTGGTAAAACATTGATGTACGGAAGAACAGCCTTGTGTTAATAATAATCTGAAGCTATCTCTTGGGTCTGGCTCATCATGTTCCTTCTGTCCCCCTGTCCAGCTCCAGCAACAACCCCAGCAGCAGGCGGCCATGTTGGCCCTGGGAGGCGGTACGAGTGGCGTGCCGGCGCCCGCGGCCGTCCCTACAGCTGACCCGGAGAAGCGCAAGCTGATCCAGCAGCAGCTGGTCCTGCTGCTCCACGCACACAAGTGCCAGCGTCGAGAGCAGGCCAACGGGGAGGTGAGGGCCTGTGCCCTCCCGCACTGTCGCACCATGAAGAACGTGCTGAACCACATGACCCACTGCCAGGCCGGCAAGTCCTGTCAGGGTGAGTGTCTCCGCCTCATGAGGTCGTTGTGTACGTTCACCCACACTGCTCCCTCTCCCACCCTGCGGCCTCACCCACCCTACTGCCTCACCCACCCTACTGCCTCACCCACCCTACTGCCTCACCCACCCTACTGCCTCACCCATCCTGCTGTGTCTCGCCACACTGCAGCCTCACCCACCCTACTGCCTCACCCACCCTACTGCCTCACCCACCCTGCGGCCTCACCCACCCTACTGCCTCACCCACCCTACTGCCTCACCCACCCTACTGCCTCACCCACCCTGCGGCCTGTCCCACCCCCCCTACTGCCTCACCCACCCTACTGCCTCACCCACCCTGCGGCCTCACCCACCCCCCCTACTGCCTCACCCACCCTACTGCCTCACCCACCCTGCGGCCTCACCCACCCTGCGGCCTCACCCACCCTGCGGCCTCACCCACCCTACTGCCTCACCCACCCTACTGCCTCACCCACCCTACTGCCTCACCCACCCTGCGGCCTCACCCACCCTACTGCCTCACCCATCCTGCAGCCTCACCCACCCTACTGCCTCACCCACCCTACTGCCTCACCCACCCTGCGGCCTCACCCACCCTGCGGCCTCACCCACCCTACTGCCTCACCCACCCACCCTACTGCCTCACCCACCCTACTGCCTCACCCATCCTGCTGCGTCTCGCCACACTGCAGCCTCACCCACCTCACCCACCCTACTGCCTAACCCACCCTACTTGCTATCATATTTAACACCGATTCGCGCTGTAAATGACCACGATCTGACGCGGGGAACCAAAGACAGTCCTAGTGCGTCTAGTTTTTTATAACAGCCATGGAGTCAGCTAGCAGCACTTCTCTAAAGTCTCCGTTCTCTGAATATTTCTACAGGATAGGCCATTTACAAAGTACCCAGCCCTGAACAGCGGGGTACAACTTGACAACTAAAATGCAATTAAACCTGATGAGTCAAGTTTCAAAAATTCTCGAATGAATACAAAATTGATATCTCTGTGTATCCCTCTAGAAGTCAACCTAAAAAGCTGTACAAATCAGCAGTGTGTGTGTGATGCGCACATGGACTGTATAACAAACATTAAAACAGAACTTCTGTGTTTGTTAATTGGAAACTATCAAATCCTTGGTTTTTGTGAGGTGCCTTCAAAACAAGAAGGCCTTGATTTATAGTTCCTTGTCAGTTCTTTGATCTCAAATAATAACTTGATGTAGAATCTAAATATCGAAATGGTTAACATTTAAGACCAACATTTTGTATAGTTGTAATGGGTGTAAAACACCTAGCGGAACATACTTGAGATAAGTATTGTTTATGCGGAAGCCGCTTTTTGGAATACATGCATAACATTTCCACACACAAATATCTAAAAACAAGAGCTTGTTTATGTATCTCGTTATCGAGCGATACATTGAAAATATTTTACCATTTAAAATTGGCAAATCTTATTTCATTGCAGAGCTGTGAGCAATACATTGATTCAATCACACTGTCAACTGTCTGGGAGTAGCCTCTCCTCTCTCTGAAAACTGAATCGGCATGAAAACAAGATTGATGACTAGTTGAATAATATTCGGGATGGAATGCTTCTAGTCAACTAACGCAATTATTAAGATGGAGACAGCCCTTATTCTGGCTCAATCCATGGAGCTAATAATATGTGAAATTGTCAAGACAGTCCAGACATTGAGGATGTCCAAACTCTTTAAAATTGCATTTTTATAATTGTATTCATTCCATTCTATTTCCATCCATTTAATTCTCCCAACCTGCACACACAAGGTTTTATGCTAGCAATGTTGAGACTTTACATTGCCTAACCCTTCTTGGTCTCCACCAGTATTGCGCTTGACAAACTCCCCTGAAGCGAGTCTCATTTACATTTGGCGTCATCTGCTGCTTTGCTCTGGCACCCTCCACATGGTTGCGAGCCACAACTATTGGAGACCGAGGTTTGAATTCATGTGGCCGTGTTCATGCTAACAAACGGGCCAGCTCATTTCCTGTAAACCTGGCCCTCATCATCAAAATTGTACCCAAATTACCAAAGAGAGACACAGCTCATGGTTGAATTGTTGATGCCTTCACGGCTCTCACTAGGACATAGTTAGTAGGTTAACAATTCACCTGAGGGAGCCTTTCTTCATTGATGCTATTGTTAAGTTTGGCTGAGTCGTCTAAATATGAGCTGATTGCTCAGTGAAGCCAAACAGCCAAAGGGCCCGTAGGTCTGTCTAATTTGAGGAACTGCCAAAAGTGTTTCAATTTTGTGAAAGCGTAAACAGTGTAATTGTATGTATTTGCGCATTGTCCACGAAGCTTGAAGCCATCATAATCGTTGTCCTTCTGCTGATGCAGCAGCAGCTCGCTGGGCAGCGAGGCAATGTGCTCCAGGTCCTGGCTCTCATATGTCCAGGCTGCTATCGTTCATCAGATTAGCTGCTAGACTGTTGAGCAAGCCACAGCTCCAAAGCAGAACAAGCGATTGTATCTTACACCATGGACATTCCTTTTCTCGTGTGGGAAACGTTCATCCGACCATGGCCTCAAGTTGATTCTTTTGCTGCAGATCTAGTTCTTATTGTTTTGCCCAGGGTATTACTGAGGAGCTTGCAAGAGTTTGGATGGTGTGTTCTCTGCATAAACAAGTGCCGGTCACTCCAGGCATACATCAAAACAATGTGAAGCAAAAGTGTGTGAGAACTTGATGAATGCTGGCAACCTGCAGATCTGAACTGTTGCCTCCCTCTTGCTTGCTCACTGGCTCTCTGACTCCTTTCTCTCTCTCTCTCTCTCTGTCTCTGTCTCTGTCTCTGTCTCTGTCTCTCTGTCTCTGTCTCTGCCTCGCTCTCTAGTGGCTCACTGTGCGTCGTCCAGACAGATCATCTCTCACTGGAAGAACTGCACACGGCACGACTGTCCTGTGTGTCTTCCGCTCAAGAACGCCAATGACAAACGCACCCAGCAGCGTGAGTACACGGCCTCCTGGGCCAATGTCTGCAACAGCAAATGAATCAAACAAGTCTGTCTTCTTTATAATGGAAAAAATATAATGATGAAGTCATGTTATATTATTCATATGTTTAACACAAACTTTCTGTCCTCCCAACTTTAGTACCAATTTAAAAACACTCCATGAACCGTATCTTTGGCCGTCTGTCCTCCTCTGTACCGAACTGAAATGCTTGTTCATGGTCTTTAAGTTCGCTTGCATCATGGGTTAATTGGCTCTGGCCCATCGTATAAAGTCTTTGTTTTCTCTCGACTGCTGCCCCCTCAAAACCAATTTGCCGTTTATTCTCTGAAATAAGTTGGGTGCAACCCGCACTGCTCTTCACTTTTGCCCGGTGGCCTTGTTTGTCTTCCTCTTGATGTTCTGCGACACGTCCTTCAGCAGTCGGCGCTGTGCTCCAGCCTCTGTGGTCGTTAAGTTTGTTCGCACGGGGGTGAGAACAACGCCACGGCTTGTGCGTTCCCCAAAACAAATAACCACTCCGAGATTTCTTCGCTCTGTTTCCTCCATTGCTCTGTCCAAGAACTGAACCCAGGGAAATATGTAAATGATACGTCCCCCAAAGGGATTTATGCATTTATTCAGTTCTCTGCCGTTCAAAGCCCTGGATTGATGCCCTCGTGTCTCAAACCAACGGCATTATACTAGGCGTATGTAGTTTGTCTCTTAGCGTCTATCTATTAGACATGATCAATACTTGATGAATGCAATCCAGATGCTTTGATCAAGTTGGATTCAGTGCAAAATATACCAGCCAATACGAATAACTCAATTTGTATTCTAATACAAAAGTGATGTATTGAACCACTCCTTTTCCCTCTACAGCCATGCTGAGCTCTCCCAACACAGGTCTTCCCAATCCCATGTCGTCAGTGGGTGCCGGCCAGACCAGCACCACTACCATCAACACCTCAACCCCCATAGACCCTAGCTCCATGCAGAGGGCCTATGCGGCCTTGGGGCTGCCCTACAGCAGCCAGACACCAGGGCAAACCCAGGCTCAAGGGGCCGGGCAGACGTCGGGAGCAACCAACGCACACACCCAGCAAACACTGCCGCAGCAGTTGAGACCCATCAATGCAATTGGTAAAGTTTGTTTACCTCTTGACCGACAATTCTCATTATAATCCTATAATGAGATATATATAATAATGATATCGCAGTCCCTTAAATTAACTCAAACTACTATTATTCCCTGTTTCGCCTGGTTTATTGCGTTACACATTTAGGGTGTGAAAGGGAAACCCAATTAACATCTCACAATGTAAAACATTGATGTCATGGTCCAGGGCACGGTGCGGCCTCACAGCCCGAAGGCCCCTGGGTCTGACTCCTGGCCGGGGGGACCTTGTGTGTGTGTGTATGTTCTCCCCGTGTCCACGTGGGTTTTCTCCGGGCGCTCCGGTTTCCTTGCACGCCACAAAGACCCATCGAGGCACACAATGTTGGGTTTATACACCTGTGTATCAACCAAGGCACCAGCAGTCAAAGAGGCTGCGCCGTAATGACCATCGAGACATGCATGTTGTGGTTATACT
Organism: Gadus chalcogrammus; assembly: GCF_026213295.1. Lineage (NCBI taxonomy): Eukaryota > Metazoa > Chordata > Actinopteri > Gadiformes > Gadidae > Gadus > Gadus chalcogrammus. The sequence continues at coordinate 23,516,330 of NC_079414.1, read as the reverse complement.
CCAGCTCGGGCTCTCGACCAAGGCATCAGCAGTAATAGAGGCTGCCGATGGGTCCAATGCAGAGATCTCATTTTGTTGTGGAGTACATGTGCAATGACAATAACTCAGATTCTTCGCCTTATCCAAAGGATCTCAAATGATTGTCATGCGATGCTATGTCTTTGTCATTAAAGGAAACCAGATGGCCCCCGGAGGCACGGGGATCGGCGGGCCCACGTCCAAACAAAGCAACCTCCACGCCGACCCCTCCCTCCCCAACGCATTCAACACTAACAAGTCAGTCCCGTATCAATTACAAATACAATTAGGGCATTCAGCAGACGCTTTTATCCAAAGTGACTTACATCGGTTAAAGGGGACCTATTATGCTTTTTCCACTTTTATGACCTATAAACGTTGTTATAATGATTGATAGTCATGTTTAACCATACACAAAAAACGATGTAGATTTTCGGGAAACTCTTCCTCTCATCTGGGCGCTTTCAGCATTCTCTGTCAACGCTCGGTTTCGTCCTTCTCCGCCCCCCCGTCCCCCTCCTGCCAACCCAACTCCGTTGTGATTGGTTACCTTCCTTGAAGCGCGCGTGCGGGCAGATTTGACCAGGCATATGGGGGTGCGGCAGGAGTACGTCTACGTAGATGATTTCCCGGAAATGTGAACAACTGAATGCAAACGCTGTCCCGAGTGTTTAGCGCTCTGCACAGCCACCCCAGACTGTCAGCTGGGAATACGTTGAAATGCATGTACGTCATTATTTTACACTTTTGTATGGTTAAACATGACTATCAATCATTATAACAACGTTTATAGGTCATAAAAGTCGAAAAAGCATAATAGGTCCCCTTTAATACACACATTGACACACTGACAGTAGAATCGACCATGCAAGGCGACAGCCAGCTCGTCAGGAGCAGTTAGGGTTAAGTGTCTTGCTCAGGGTCACCTCAACACTCAGCTAGGAGGTTGGGGATCGAACTAGCAACCTTTCGGTTACAAGACACAATTGCTCTACCTCCTGAGCTAAGCCGACCACAGTATCATTGGGTCTTTGTAATTCCCGAAACCTCATTCATTCAGCATAACACTTTGCAGGGATGCATATATTCATAGAGCTTCTTCGTATGCAACAGTGGATGATCAAATTAGTTTAGAGACATCTGACCCTTAGAGCACTCCTAACTATCCCAAGAAGGAGGGCACCCTCTTCAAGTTTTCGTCCCTTGGACTTGTCGACTTGTTTCTGGCTGTAGGGTTGCAGGGTGTTGTATAATGTGGGCCAGACAAGCCCTTTGAGAATCTAACGGTTTACGGGCTTTAGAAGTGAAACGCACTGACATGACTTGCGGTCTGTTTTTCCCTATGATTCTCCCACCGACCCGCCTTTGGCTCTCCAGTCAGCTGCTCTCGGACGGCTCTTCTGTGGCCTCTAAGGGAAATTTACCCACGGCAGCTCCCCTCTCCGCCACCGGCACCAGGAAAACGTGGCATGAACATGTGACGCAGGACCTCCGCAATCACCTGGTCCACAAGCTGTACGTACACACACCTGCAGTAGATGTTCGCTATGCTTTCAATGCATGGCTACTGCACGCACCACTCATGAACAGTGGAACAGCTATCAATATCTGGTTGTAAATCATCTCCTATTGTGTTCAAAGAATGCTTGTCTGTAAGAGAGTTCTTGTGGGGAAGTTGGATCAACTGCTGGCTCTGTCATTTGCTGAGGAAGTTGTTGGCCTGGGATATGTGCATTTGTATTGTTGTAAGTAACACTGCTGGATCTCATCTCTCTCTCCCGCTCCGTCTCTGTCTCTCTCTGTCTCTCGTCTCTCTCTCTTGTCTTGTCTCTCTCTTGTATTATCTCTCTCTCTTGTCTTGTGTTCCCCGGGCTGCAGAGTACAAGCCATATTCCCCACTCCGGACCCGGCAGCCCTGAAGGACAGGCGAATGGAGAACCTGGTGGCCTACGCCAAGAAGGTGGAAGGGGACATGTACGAGTCGGCGAACAGCAGGGTGAGTCTCTGGAAACGGGCTGCCACAAGGACAAACCTTGGCAGCTTCACTTCTGGGAAGGCATCTGACTGAGCAAAAGACACTCCTAAAGTTAATTTGATATATTCTGGTTCATTTCCCTCCTCTCCCCGTAGGACGAGTATTACCACTTCCTGGCTGAGAAGATCTATAAAATCCAGAAGGAACTGGAGGAGAAGAGGCGCTCGCGGCTGCAGAAGCAGATCATTAATCAGGGCCCCCTGACCGCACAGGGGGGCCAGCAGCCTGGCCTTCCCCTGCCCGGTGCCCTGGGCCCCAGGCCACAGAGTGAGTGCGCCTTCCCTACCTCCACCAGGGAGGGTGCTTTAGATTTTGCAGGTTAGATGGAGAAGTTAGTCATTTAGTGAGTGGCTCCCCCCAGAACCAAAATGTCGCATTTTCTGTGAGTGACGGTGATAAAGATCTATTATTTGTGTGGGATTTGAGCTCAATGTTTAACTTCCCGACTCATATCTGTTCCTACAAATCTAACTGTAGCGCACCGCGCAGCTTAGTTTGACTGGCTGAAAGGTCTTAGCAGCAACGACTGTTAAACAATGTACTTGTGGTCCTCTGATTATGTCTCCTGCTGTCCTTCATTACCTCCAGACGGTCCCGTGCCTCTTCCCAACGTGCCAAATCAGATCCTGAACCGCATGCAGGTCCCCCAAGGTGGGCCACTTGTCTTATCGTGTAAACACTCTTTGTGACCGTACAACCCGGTTTGTAAGTGTGTGACTGCTGCCAAAGAGTGGTGTGCTCTTATGAGAATGACTGACTGACTGACTGACTGACTGGTTGACTGTTCCTTGCAGGGATCAACCAGTTCAACACTATGGCTCTTCCCAACGTCCCGATGTCCCAGGCCCCCATGGGACAGCGGGCCGCGTCCCCCATGAACCACCCACAGCAGAGCACCATGAGCTCCGTGCCAGCGGTCAGTAGCCACACCGACACTGGTCGTCAAGGCTGGTTTATCATACAGACTCAAAGGCAGGCTCAGTCGAATGGGAGGTACTCGGGTTTATTCACTCAATGTAGTGGTTATTACAAGTAGGGCTGAACTCGATAGTCCGCTAGTTGACAAATGAATCGCCGGGCTCTCGATTAACCTCGGGAGTTAACCAAGAGGGCCTATAAATAAAAGGCTTTTTTAAAAAATTGCAAAATCATACTCGACCAACGTTAGTCAAGTAGTCGCACCTTTTTGTTAAGATAAGCACGTACCCTCATTTTTATGATCGTTTCCCAGGGTTTCTTTGTGGTTGAAATTGGAAGTGGTTGTTTGCTACGGTTTACTGACAGGTCTGGCGGGGTGGACTTCCCCACACGTTCAACGAACCGGGAACACCCAGCATTAAAGCTGAAAGTGAAATTTAAATGAGCATAGCGCTGGTGTGTTATTAGTATTTGGAGTTTCACACATTTCAACCGCAGCTTATGCGGTTTTTAAGTTTTTGTTTTTTGTTTTAGTCAAAGAGAAGTTGGATATTTAGCAGATACTCGCATTCCAAACGACCCTCCCGAGCACTAAAGATGGATGACTGGTACGAGTCACAGTGTGTCAACAGTTCATTCCTGCCGAGTACTCGTCGGGCAACGGTAGTCTCTATAGAGCCATCTGTGGTCAATATTTCTACACAAAAGGCAAATAAAAAAGTACCCAGCCTATTATGGAGCCTAACTTAAATGCAATTACCGGTAATCCCGATATTTCCAAAAGGTCTCGTACATTGAAACCAAAGTTTTGAAGTGTATCTTGCGAGCAGCTAACCGTCAAAGGCAAGTGATGGAAAAATCCCCAGTGTTTTTAATACGCTCATGGACTGTGTAAAGAAGCTATTAAAACTGACTTTCGATATGTTGATTGTTGGAAACTACCTTGGACACATTTTGCTCACCATAAAAGTGCCCTCAGAGCAATACGTGTGGACCACAGTTTTTTGGGGGTTTTCTTTGCATCCCTTATGCAAACAAGAACAACATGAGGAAACATAACATATATATATATATATATAAATTTGTCAATGTGGGGTACGTGGATTGATTTAGGAGGTACTCTGAATGAATCTGTGATTCACATTCCCACACTGTCCTGTGGCAGACTGAAGCATCAGTACGAAAAATAAATGTATGCACTCCGCGTCCTCTTATCCATGACGGAAAGTCACACACCGAAAGGTCTAAACGTGATTTCAATATTGAAATCACGTTTATTTTTGAGTTTGAAAACATGCTGTATTTGTTCAGCGTGTCTCTCCCAAAATAAACGTTGCCTTAAAAATTACACAAAATGGCTACAGCTGGATATGTATCCAGCTGTTCCGCCCTTTCTATAAAACATTAAAAAAAACGAAAAGAGAAATTAATTAATATAATTGTTAATTTTGTGATCGTTTGACGCTGAAATCGAAATCGCGATCAAAATTTGAATAATCGCACAGCTCTACCCGGCATGCTCTTGGTCGTTGATCAACGTTGCGATGACAAAAGATGTTTAGTCTAAAGGTGTTTCCCTATGCATATATTATGTACATATGTATATTTGTATTTGTGTGCGCGCTTATTCTTAATGCAGCCGATTAAAAGGTTGGCTCGGCGATGCCCTAACTCACTGGGTCCTTAACCTCGGCCCTCCTGTGCTGCGGTTTAGATGGCCATGTCCCCGTCCCGCATGCCCCAGGCCCAGGGCATGATGGCGGCCCACGGCGGTGGCAGCATGGTGGGGCAGACGGCGGGCCAGGGACCCTTCCTGGCCCAGAAGCAGTTCCCCCCGGGCTCCACCACGGGAGCCCTGAATATCCCCGGGGGAGCGGGGATGGTTCTACCCCAGGCCCAGGCAGCGGTCACGCAGGTAAAGGGAGGCAACGCAAGACGGGGGTCCGTGGGATGTGTTGTTCGAATACCGAACGGAGGCATCGCAATCCTGCTTCTTCTGTGAGGAGACGGGTTACGTTGTGTTAGCTAGACTAGCTACTACTAAACAACCTCATCCTTTAACCAAATCAAACGATGTCCTCCCTGAAATTAACCTCATCCCCACCGTGTTGCCTCTAAACGCCAAATCTCTTCTGTGTTGTGTTGTACACGTTTGTACGCCTCGGGTCTGATCTCCTGACCTCTGTGTGTGTGCGTGTGTGTGTGTGTCTGCTTCTCGTGTGCGTCCGTTTATCCGCCCGCTCTCCGTGTTTGTCCTTCTCTCCAGCAGCAGCCGCAGCCTCAACAGCCGCAGCAGCAGCCGCAGCCGGCCCAGCAGGGCACTAACCTCCCCATGAATGCACTTGGCCCCTCGCTGGGCACACAGCTAGTAGTCCCCTCCCAGAACCCCCCGCACTCCACGCCCCCGCCCGCTGCCACCACCACCTCCTCCTCCTCCTCCTCCTCCGCCTCCCTGGCCGCGGTGGCCGCTAACATGCCACACCCCCAGTCTACCAGCCGCAGCTCCACCCCCACCCCGACCCCGACCCCCACCCTCCCCGGCCCCGGCCCCGCCCCCACTCAGGGGCTCACCCCGCCCCGCCCCACCCAGTCCCAAACCCAGCCGGAGCCCCCCGCAGCGGCCCAGACGCAGCCCCCCACCACGCCGGTGAGACCGAGATCCTCCGCATGCCCTCCTCTCTGAACCACGCCCCCCCCCCCCCACCCAAACCCACCCCCACCCCCACCCAAACCCACCCCACCCACCCATTCGTCTGACCTCCATGTACCAGCCACATTGAGTGTTTTGGTCTCGTAACCTGCCTTGCTTTCCACTCTTGTTCGTAGCCGTCATCTCACTGGGAATATGTCTATATGGCGTCCTTCGACTTTGGGGGAGGAGTTAAATACAAATGAGCGGTGTCTGGTGTCTAGCCCCCACCCTGCATGTCGATGTGCCTGACCGTGTGAGCGGTTACCCAGGTCCTAAACATTCTTCTCTCTCCACCCTCCCCATGTCTGTCCTCCTCCCCGGGACTCCGTCTCTTCCTGCCCGGTTCAAGCTGTCTCAAAGCGCGGCCAGTCTGGAGAACCGGGTTCCCACGCCGGCCTCGGCGGCCAGCGCTGACCTGCACTCTCAGCACGCCGTGGCCGACCTCCCCGTCCAGGAGAACAAGGCGGAGGTCCGCCACGTCAAGCAGGAGTTTGAGCCCGTCTCCATCAAGAACGAGTCCAAAACCGAGGTGAGCTCCCACGTCGAGGCCCTCGGTGCAACGGCTCCAATTTATTGGCGCTGCTCTTTTTCAACTTTGTTTATTGTTCAGGAATGTTCTAGTCCGTTGTCTTTGATTGTTTTTCAAATGATACATTCTCGAAACTTCTTTCATCCTTTTGTCTTGTGAAATGTCTGTTTGTTATAAATCCCCATGAAAAGCCATTAAAAACCGACTTAAGGCAGGAAAGGGTTCATACAAAGAACTAGGTGACGTGCTCATGGTCCTCATGGGCTTCCCTCTAGAACCTAGAAAAACACTCCCTGCTAAGCAAGGTTACGGAGACGCAAGTTTGCCCGTGGGCGAGGAATTTGGGTGTGTACACATCTCCATGTAGATAACTATTAAGAAGGGTTATCACATGATATATTGAGGCTAAAGATGGGCTGCCTAAGTACACACACTTGGAATGGGAAGACCGGTTTGCTTGCACACTGAAGAGTGAGTTTACACTGCCAAATGAATTTCAAAGACGCAGACAACTCTAACTTTGGGCCGCCTTGCCGGTTACAGATGGAGGAGGACTCTGGTTCGATGCTGGTCAAGAAGGAGAAGCCGGAGGCAATGGAGGTGGACGAGACGAAGCCGGAGTTGAAGGTGGAGCTTAAAGACGAGGAGGACAGAGGAGCAGCCAACAGCACCACCTCCTCGTCGCCCTCTCAGTCCCGGAGGAAAAGTGAGGCTGCAGTCCGCACCGACTACACACCCGACTATAAAATCAGACGTTCATGTACATTAGGTTCCTGCTGCTCTTAATGATCCATGCAGTGTTTTTACTGAGCTTTTATCTTTCCTTCTCCCCCCCCTCTTTCACCGTCTGTCTCCACTTCTCCATGGTCGTCTCATCTCTCCCCCTGCTCTTCCGGCAGTCTTTAAACCAGAGGAGCTGCGGCAGGCTCTGATGCCCACGCTGGAGTCTCTTTACCGGCAGGACCCCGAGTCGCTACCCTTCAGGCAGCCGGTGGACCCCATGCAGCTCGGCATCCCGGTGGGTAGCAACGCACAGAGACCAGGAGAAGTCAGACAAAGTAGTCCTCAGGCGCAGAGTGCAGTTTCCCTTGTAGACTCTTAGCGCAAGGATTTTGTGAGATCTCGTTTTTTTTCTTCTTGCCACCTGTGTACGACGGAAGTTTGTACCATCTTTGTCAAACATATACCGGCTGGAAGTATGCAATACATACCTAAAATATATTTTTGCCCGTAAACTGGGAGTAGACTTTAAACACCTAAAACCTATTTTACCTGTCACATGGAATGTGTGTGTGTGTGTGTGTGTGTGTGTGTGTGTGTGTGTGGGTGTGGGTGTGTGGTCGACCACGACTCAAGTTAACTGCTAAAGGTTTGTGTCTGATGTAAGCTCCAACATGTCTAGAGCAGAATGATGAGGGGCCCTATTTTCCCCCCCTCTGCAGGACTACTTCGACATCGTGAAGACCCCCATCGACCTGTCCACCATCAAGCGCAAGCTGGACACGGGCCAGTACCAGGAGCCCTGGCGCTACGTGGAGGACGTGTGGCTCATGTTCAACAACGCCTGGCTGTACAACCGCAAGACGTCCCGCGTCTATAAGTACTGCTCCAAGCTGGCCGAGGTGTTCGAGGCGGACATAGACCCCGTCATGCAGGGCCTGGGTTACTGCTGCGGCCGGAAGGTGAGGCAGATCGGCGGGGAAGATACGAGGCTGTAGAGATCAAAAATAACATCTGACTTCAGTGCCGAGTAGGAATGCACCGAATGTTTACTTTTGTGTATCGCCACACAGCAACGACTGATACGACTACTTTTTACCTTGAAATGAAGTAAACAGCTCTGTGCCCTTTAGTATACCGGAACCACAATTTCAACATTTCAAAGGTTTTTCTGGCAATGAGATGCTTCAAAAGAAAAACAATGAAAGACACTTTCAAGTTACTTCAGTGCCGAGTAGGAATGCACCGAATGTTTACTTTTGTGTATCGCCACACAGCAATGACTACTTTTTATCTTGTTATGAAGAACACAGATCTGTGCCTTCCTCATTCTATGAGTCAGTGACGAGCTGGAAAGGCAACCCTTTCAGAGGATTGTGATTAAACTACTAGTTGTACAAATCTGAGATTGAAATAGGATATTGAAGCTTTGCCGCACGGGTCTGGTGTTGATATTATAGAGGATGGGTTCCCTCTTTAGCTACATGAGGAACTTGCTGGGGTATGTTGAATAAAATGTTTTCACTGGATCCATCGCTTTTGTTTCAAATTAGATCTTCTTGGATTTTCTCTACTGAGCAAATTGATTTGGTATGTGCAGAAAATTCCAAGAAAATTGGCAATAAGTATTTCTAACAACGTGGAGCAGAATCTATGTGCACTGAAAGGTTTCAGAATGCCGGTTTAAAACATGGCGGATTCCAGGTGTCCAGCATTAATGAATGAATGTGTCTCTCTCCCTACAGTACGAGTTTTCCCCTCAAACCCTCTGCTGCTACGGGAAGCAGCTTTGCACCATCCCCACCGGGGGTACGTACTACAGCTACCAGAACAGGTACGTCTGTCTGCTGCGTGTGGATTTACTGGTCTGTTCAATGCCCAGTTGCCAGAACGGGCATTGCGGTAATACATTGTGATATCGACCCGACTTTGATTTGCTACGCTGTTTTATGATGTCTCTCCTGGACCTACATACCCACATAATTTGATATCGACATGACTTTGGTCCTGTTGAAATAAAGTCCACGTGGGATGTGATTTATTTGGATTCCCAGTCTGCATCAAATAAGTAATCTCGGATCCAGCCGTCTTATGATATTATAGCAGCAGAGAGCCTGGGCTGGAAAATGGAAACATAAAACTGGAATGATGGAGTTACGCTTTGTTTCCCATTTCACGCTGAGACATTACTTTGTGCTTTGTGGGTGACGCTTTCGGAGGATCAGTTTTCCTTATCTCTGCAATGGCCTGTCTACAAGGGGTTGATTGGTAAACCTTACAGGCACTTCTTTAAAGACCTCCAGTGTCCGGATAGGATGTGTTTGCTTGTTTTCCCAACGGTTAAGTTTTACTAGCGCTGGCCATGTTGGGGGACCGCTGTTCGCCAATCGCACACTCACAGATCAGTTCCTTCAGCAACGTGATTCAGATTACCTACTTATCTTATGACTTATAACCTACTTTAAGTATTATTTGAGACCCAACTAAATCAAAACAAGTCCTTGAACGATGACTCATCTAAGTACTGATCCTTGGATCAGATGACGATGCCTTGAAGTGTAAGGGAACCACCTGTTTCTGCTCAAACTGCTACCATCCTTGTCTGGGTGCGTCACAATGAGCGATGTTGTTTATGAAACGAGGCACACACCATGGCGTTATACTAGAAGTGTCAGAGAAGCCAAACACTCTCCACAAACGCCGTCATCAACAACCACTACCCGGAAGGCACTTCACACATCCACACACAACTAACCTCCTTTGTTCCCTTGGTTGTGAAGTCAAAGAGATTATGAAAAAGCACTTTGATGTCACGAACAGTGCTAACTGCGTTCAGAGCAGAGAGGAATGTTAACAAACTGGTTGGCCTAGACTGGCACAAACATGGGGCTTCATTTGTGTTTTCTCTAAATGACTTATTGTATTAGCACTTAGCAGTAATATATTTGAATACATTACCGTGTTGAAGATCACATAATATATCACCTTTTAAAGGCCTTGTAGACCAAGCAACTGCTTTGCTTGCGGGTCGACTCACGAAACATCTGGCCATCCACCAGACTGTAAACACAGAAAGCCTTTGGCCCTCTCTGTGAGAATAATTTTTCTAGCAACCATTGAGCAAGTCTTGCATTCATTGCAGCCCCCCTCTTTTGTCAGGCAGGAACCAAAATGATAAGAACACAAATTGCGTAGATATTTTTTGTGTTGTTAGTCTAATTGCGCCTTGCTGGGTTTCCTTGCGCCCCCTGCTGTCGGTGATGTGCCATTGCATCCCAATCTCAGCCAGAACTACAAATAATAAAGACGCTTAGCTGCGGGTTCTGGACGTTTCGCTCCTGTAAAAATAAATATTACACTAAATCTACTTGGCGTGGAATTAGATTAGCAATATTTTACATTGGTACCACAACACAAACATAACACGTTTTTTGGCAATGAGATACAATGAAAGACACTTTTTTTTTATGGGGTGAAATTAGATCAACCACTACAAAATCTTGTTATTCAAGTTGGTTTTATATTTAATGTTTATGTTAGTATTTAACATGACATAGAGAGGTCAAATTAATTATGAAAGTTACTTTAACTGGTCACCACCGCCATACTCTCTTTCTACTGCGTTTGTTGCGGGCTATCAGTACTGAAGTACCAGAGCAGGTATTCTATCTGTACTGGATACCAGGACAACCCTGGGGAAGTGGGCCTTGATGGAGCTGAACTAATGCCCTGTTCCTCTGCAGGTATCATTTCTGTGAAAAGTGCTTCAATGAGATCCAAGGAGAGAGTGTGACGTTAGGAGACGATCCAGCGCAGCCACAGACGTAAGTAAACCTAGTGACGCGCATAATCCACCTGAAACATGTGGATCAGGATTCACTTGATATACAGTGTTTTGATCATGTGTAACGGGTTTGCTTTTTAGAGCAATTAAGCGAGAATCAATGCATTACTATTTGTCCAAGGTAGTATCATTAACCTATGTTCATCTCTTTCCCTTTCTCTCTTTCTCTACCTCCTTGCTACTCTAGAATGATATCTAAAGATCAGTTTGAAAGGAAGAAGAACGACACACTAGACCAGGAACCGTAAGTATGAATATGTTGTGAGCGGGATATGTTGTTGAATTAAACCCAAATACATATTCGATTTGCATCCCCATATGCAACGCATCTCTGTTGCATGCAAAAGTACGTGCAAAACATTGGGTTAACCGATAACAAAGGCACATTTGGTATTGGTCGGCTTGGAGGAAGAATTGGAGGAAGGTTCAACTGGCTGGGGTAGTCTTGTTGCTCGCTCCATGTAGCTGTTTTCAACACCAACAGCCGTACAATGCAACTACTTGCACCTCGATACAAAGCTCCATATAAACATGGTTTATTAAATACGTTTTTCTGCGGTCACTTGAGGCTAGTTCACTCATTCACCTGACCGATGTGATCCATTCTGAAATGTGTTATTTTGTGCAGGTTTGTTGAATGTAAAGATTGTGGACGCAAGATGCACCAAATTTGCGTCCTACACTACGACGTCATCTGGCCCTCTGGGTAAGTTCTCGCCCTCGTGTACCAATTTATATTAGTCATACCGTTGTCATTGTTCCCGATGGTAATCAAGAAGACGACTAACTTTTATGTTCATCCCCCTTTCCCAGCTTCATCTGTGACAACTGTTTAAAGAAGAGCGGTAAAACACGGAAGGACAACAAGTTCTCTGCAAAAAGTGAGTCACTTCTCCTCCCCGACCCACCCTCTCACTGCGTCTCCTGCGTAGTCTTTCTTCCAAATGCGAGTCAGACATCAGCGTGCGGTAGCACAGCACACCCGGGGAGGCAGAAGAAAGCCGGCCTGTTCTCTGTACCGTACCTTTCTTCTCCATATGGGCCCCATATGTTCCTTTTGAGGTTGCCCCAGCCAGAGGCATTCCAGCAGTTGCCTCAACTCATGGTTGGCTTTGTAGTTTCCCCTGTTATTCTGGGCTAATGGTATACCCTCCGTGCCTCTATAGTGTCCAACAAACACTGAGAACTCTCCAGGGCCGTTTTCACACCAATAATTGGCAGGACTAAATAAGCAAAAGTGTTCCCTATTTTGAACACGTTGAAATGTTTTTTGTTTAATCTGAAGTCTGCTGCATGCTTACAGAAGTAACACTGATGTTGTGCGTTCCTGACGTGTGTGTGTGTGTGTTGTGGTTCTATAGGGCTGCAGACCACGCGACTGGGGATGTACATAGAGGACCGTGTGAATAAGTACTTGAAGAGGCAGAACCACCCGGAGGCCGGAGAGGTGTTTGTGCGAGTTGTGGCCAGCTCCGACAAAACGGTGGAGGTGAAGCCCGGCATGAAAGCCAGGTGAGGAAGCTCCGCCCGTATCCCGGGATTAAAGCGACATCGTCCGGGATTTAATAATGATAATCATATCCGATATAAACTAGATATCTGCCGGGATTATATAGTGTTCAACGTATCACGATATTGAAGTGGATATTATCTGGGATTATATAATAACAAACATATCCCGATATTAAAAAGATATCGTCTTGGATTATATAATGATAAACATATCCCGATATAAACTGGATATTTTCCGGGATTTTATAATGATAAACATATGCCAATATCAAAATAGATGTCGTCTAGAACGATATGCATATTAGAATGTGAGACCAGATATCATCTGGGATTTTAAATTAAGTGTAAATGTTCTCTTTTGATTGGAAAGGCTTAATTATAATTTTGGAATAGTGAAAAGATTCCTTATAAATTTAGTTGCTTCCTCCATTTTCTTGGTTATCTATGATTATTTTCTATGTGCTATGTTAATTGCATGCTAAAACCAAAAACATTGTCGCATTGCAAGAATGTGGACTGCAGATGTAAATTTGCCTAAGACTACCTCTGGTGCGATGCACCAAATGTTACACTTATGTTTAAATTGCACATGGTCCCTTTTGGAAAAAAAGAAGAAATTGGAACTAGTGGTTCCATGTTGTGCTGTTGAATTGTGTTCCAAAATGGCTCCTCCTGGCTGGTGTCTTTTGACCGCACCTTGGAAGCTGTGCTAAAAAAATCCTTAACCTGAGGTTGTTAAATACGAAACTCCTTTGGTAAATACAGAGCAGAACGGTTGAGCGTTTCCCTTTGTCGTCTCGGAGTTACAACGTGCGCCTGACTCTTGTTATTCTTCAAAGTGAACACACAAGTCCCCCATTAAGGCTTTGTGTATCATGTTGTTTGACTAGAGGGCCCTCACACAACCCGTCTGGTCACGTAGGGACACTAACATCAGAGTCTGAACCAATCTTTGTCCCCTCGCAGTGAACCTATGATTGTAAATACTTGATTGCATGAATGGATCTCCAGCATTGAACTTGAGGAGTGAAAGCTGTGTGGACAACAAAAGCAACCTCATTTACATAAAATATCACTTATCCTTTGTGAGATTCATGTAAGGAACCTGTGATTTGATTGTTTGTTTATTTCCACTTGGTTATTTTCCACATGACAGGTTTGTGGACACCGGCGAAATGCCCGAGTCCTTCCCCTACAGAACCAAAGCACTTTTTGCCTTCGAAGAGATTGATGGAACGGATGTGTGCTTCTTCGGCATGCACGTGCAGGAGTACGGCTCCGAATGCGCCTACCCAAACACCAGGTCAGTGCTGTGTTGAAAACCCCATGACACATCTTCATTTCACACCGTTGTTGCCTACACCGCCTGTAAATCCTTCAGATAAACCACACAACTAAATTCATTTAAGACAAACATGTTCATTGTCTGTCTAGGCAACCACCTTGAGTGTTTGGTTCAGTTCTACCGTCTCCCATACTACATGCTGCGCCCCTTTTCTCCCCTCACAGACGGGTCTACATATCGTACCTCGACAGTATTCACTTCTTCAGACCTCGGCTGCTGCGAACGGCGGTCTACCATGAAATTCTCATCGGCTACCTAGAATACGTGAAGAAACTTGGGTACGTCTCCCTCTCCTGTTGTCACTGCCGTTATATCCCGAGTGAGGTTTCCCTGCTGTGTTTATTTCTACGATCTGATCCCAGACCTGCCTGGTGATGCCCTGTGGCAGATGAGAGGGTCTTGTGGGTAAATCTCCTGATTCTGAAACCCTTTTCTCCGTAGCTATTCCCAGGGGCACATCTGGGCCTGCCCGCCCAGCGAAGGAGACGACTACATCTTCCACTGCCATCCTGCGGACCAGAAGATCCCCAAGCCCAAGAGGCTTGGGGATTGGTACAGGAAGATGCTGGACAAGGCCTTCGCTGAGAGGATCCTCCACGACTACAAGGTGAACGGCCACAGCCATATTGGGGTCGGATTTTCAGGAGCGGTTTCTCTCATGGCAGCGGTCTCACAAGCATGTTACTGTGACCCCTTACCTCAGACTATTATGTATCAGTCCCTGCTCTTTTTTTTTTTGTTGCAGGATTATTCTTTATTTGTGGTTTTTACTCTTATTTTTAATTTTTCCTGTCCTGTATTGTCTGCTGTGATATCCGCATTTTTGGGCTGGGATAAGAACGTCCTCCTTAATAAATGCAACAGCTTTTCTTCATAGAGTAGACAGTGTTAACCAGGACCTTCTTCATGAAACCATGTGCCATTGACTCTGTGTCAGCTCATGTCCCTGTGTAAAGCAAAGTCCGCCCTTAACACGCCAACTTTCCTGTAGCGCTCTCCAGAAATGACAATGGTACCTGGCGCTTTGACATGCAGAATTATGAGATGGGGAGGAATTTGATTTTTCTGTACACTTTATTCTCGGGTTTTCTCCAGCATTTCAGAAGCCTTGCATGAGAAGTGTAATTTTCCAAACATTAATATAATTAAGGGTATTACACTGTAGGAAAACAAAAGTCACTCATTGTCTTTCACCGTGCCAGCAGGAGCTCATTGTTTCCCCAACGAGAGGAAACGGTTTCTGCTTTTTTGCGACCTTGTGCACATAAGTCTACTCTTACCTACAAGTGACTGCGCATGGGCTGTTGTGGTCTTGACGTTGCTTTGCGTCTTCCGTTCCACCCAGGACATCTTCAAGCAGGCCACGGAGGACCGGGTGACCAGCGCCAACGAGCTGCCCTACTTTGAAGGAGACTTCTGGCCCAACGTTCTAGAGGAGAGCATCAAGGAGCTGGAGCAGGAGGAGGAGGAGCGCAAGAAGGAGGAGAACACGGCTACGTGTGAGACGCCAGAGGTAAGAACAGGGCTCATTCTCACAGGACAGGGCTTTCAGTCCCAAGCTCAGCAGCCTGCATTTGTTTTTACCCATTTGTGCTAAACAAGATAAATATCTACTTTGAGGGTAGCTCGAGGCAACAGCACGTCGACGTGTTTACTCGGAACGGCTGGGAAGATCCTCACCCCACTCTCGTTCTCTCCCCACCGTCTCATCGTCAGGGCACACCGAGTGACAGCAAAAACGGCAAGAAGAAAAACAGCAAGAAGACCAATAAGAACAAGGGGAGCTTGAGCCGCGCAAACAAGAAGAAGCCTGGAATGCCGAATGTAGCCAACGACCTGTCCCAGAAGCTCTACGCCTCCCTGGAGAAGCACAAAGAGGTGAGCGCCCGCTACTTCTGCAGAGAGTTCCCTTCATGGAATCCGCCGGCGGCCCTGTTGTTTGGACAGCCGTACCCTGAACCATGGTCAGGATGTTGCCAGGTGCTTTACTGCTATAGTTTGCCGGAGAAACTTTCTTTATAAGAGATCGCTTTGTCAGATGTTTTCAGAAATGTTCCAATGGAAATGGAACCTGTTTTTGATCGGGATTAGGGCAGGAGTAGTTTCACAAATGAGACTTGATTAATAGCTGAAATCGTGAACCCTTTTTTTCATCGCTTCTTTCACTTGTTTCATCCAGTCATGTTAACACTAACTCTGCCAGCATTATTAAACTGTAAAAGCGTTTTCCGTAAAGGTTTCAAAGCTACAGTTTAGATAAGCCAATAAAGAAATCCACGGATTAAAAACCCCAGCACTACTCGGTTCTTGACCTCCCTCCCCCCCTGCCCGTCCCGTCCAGGTCTTCTTCGTGATCCACATGCACTCTGCGCCGATGGCCAACGCCCTGCCGCCCATCTCGGACCCGGACCCCCTGTTGACCTGTGACCTGATGGACGGCCGCGATGCCTTCCTGACGCTGGCCCGCGACAAGCACTGGGAGTTCAGCTCCCTGAGGCGCTGCAAGTGGAGCTCCATGTGCATGCTGGTGGAGCTGCACAACCAGGGCCAGGACCGCTTTGTGTACACCTGCAACGAGTGCAAGCACCACGTGGAGACGCGCTGGCACTGCACCGTCTGCGAGGTGAGGCTCCACGGGCCAGGGGGGGGGGGGGAGGGGTTGACGCAGCAGGACGTCTTGGGGGCGGGTTTCACTGTAGTGGTTCTAGTTAGGAGGAACCTTTTTAAAGGGGTGATGTTATGCCAAGTGTGAGACCTCTTCCAGTGTTTTAGTGACATCACAGTGTCGGACATCAGTCTCCACCTAGAATGTCTTTCTTTCTTTTTATTTATTATACAGGAAAGTATTAGAAGTAACAAAGTTACAATATAAAACGGGCCTGTCTCAGTAAAATAGCTGATTTCCAGCAGGTTCCTGTTCTGCAGCACATATAACATGTAACGGGGACAACGCACATAACACGTCACATTTACATACAACACATAACGGGGACATAGCACGTCAAACATCAGTAGGACAATCATATGGACAGCAGACTGAGCATAGACAGTGATCTATACAAGTCAGTGTTTGCAAGTGTATGTGGTGAGGAGTAACGGTTTATAAGCTTTTTTGAACTGTGTGATGGATTGTAATACTCTAATGTGAGTATTACAATCCATCAATGTATGATGGATAGATAAGCACCCTTTGCTACGGTCCACTCGGTAGGCCGGTAGACTGATCTCTCCGACATACATCCAGGTGGTCGTGCCCACTTGTGATGCAGAAAAGGCAGGTTTTCAAACGGCTTGTATTGGCTTACCTCACTCGCACCGGGTGGCCTATCACCCGTTTAACATGTCTTTGATTACTTTCAGTTCGACGGCCTGGTGAAGATTCTGTACACGGTTCATTACATGGTGATTTGGTGTTACAGCCACACCTAGGTGGAAATATACACTGAACCACTATAGTGCCAACGTCAACAACACACTACCGTGTTACAGCCGAAGCTGTATTACATTTTTGTGGAAGCCTACCCTCGTAGCAAATCAGCCCACCACACAAGGATGTGTTCGTTGTAAAAATAAAATAAAAATGTGTTTGACACCCAAACTCATCGTTTCTATCGTCTTCTCCTCAGGACTTTGACCTGTGCATTAACTGCTACGCCGCCAAAGGCCACGAGCATAAGATGGTCAAGTGGGGCCTGGGTCTGGACGACGACAGCAACAGCCAGGGGGGCGAGGCCTCCAAGAGCCCCCAGGAGAGCCGGCGTCTGAGCATCCAGCGCTGCATCCAGTCGCTGGTGCACGCCTGCCAGTGTCGCAACGCCAACTGCTCCCTGCCGTCCTGCCAGAAGATGAAGCGGGTGGTGCAGCACACCAAGGTCTGCAAGCGCAAGACCAACGGCGGCTGCCCCGTGTGCAAGCAGCTGATCGCCCTGTGCTGCTACCACGCCAAGCACTGCCAGGAGAACAAGTGTCCCGTCCCCTTCTGCCTCAACATCAAGCACAAGCTGCGGCAGCAGCAGCTGCAGCACCGGCTGCAGCAGGCGCAGATGATGAGGAGGAGGATGGCCACCATGCAGGGCCGGGTCATGCCTCTTCCGTCCCCACCAGCCTCCAGCACCCCCAGCACTCCCAACCCCCTCCCGCAGCCTAGCACCCCTCAGACGCCCCAGCAACCGCTCTCAAACCGGCCCCAGACCCCCAGTGCCGCGCCCGCCGTCATGTCCCCTTCTTTCCCCAACGCTCCACGCAATGGGCAGCCTCCAGCTCCGGTGTCTCAGGGTAAGCCCGGCCCCCAGGCCTCCCCTCTGCACCAGCAGCAATCCCCTCTCCCAACGCCGGCCGCGCCTCAACCCCAGCCCCCGCAGCAGCAGCAGCAGCAGCAGCAGCCGCCGCCGCTGGCCGCCATTAAGATGGCCCGGCACATTGAGCTGATGGCTCAGGCCCAGCAGAACCAGCAGAACTACCGAGTCAACGTGAACGGCCTGCCCATCAGCCCGCAGCAGCAGCAGCCGCAGCGCACGGTCAGACCCATGCAAGCGCCCATGCAGATGGTACCAGGGCCCCGGTCCCCGCAGGTGATGCAACCCAACATAGCCCCAGGACAGTGGCCTGGAGCCGGCGGCCAGATGCAGGCGGCACAGCCTCAGCAACCAGGCCTGGCTCCCGGTCAGTCCCCGCAACAGGCCCTGACCATGCAGAGAGCCATGATGCCCCTAGGGCAGCAGCCCCCACAGCAGGCCCCGAGGATGCTGGTTCCTCAGCAGCCCGGTGTCCGGCCACAAACCCCGCAGAGACCCGGCAACATCGCGCCCAACGCCCTCCAGGACCTCCTCCGCACGCTCAAGTCTCCCAGCTCCCCCCAGCAGCAGCAGCAGGTCCTCAACATCCTCAAGTCCAACCCCCAGCTCATGGCGGCTTTCATCAAGCAGAGAACGGCCAAGTACCACGCCAACCAGCCCCTGCAGCCACAGCCAGTGGGGGGGCAGCAGCCGCAGCCGACAGGCTTACCGGCCCTGCAGGCCCTGGCCATGCAGGGAGTGGCGGTGCAAAGGCCTGGAATGCCCCTGCAACAAACACAGCAGCCCGCCAACCCAGGCATGACTGCATTGGGCCCCCAGGGGCCGCTGATAAACCCTGCTCACAACTCCAATGCGCAGATCCAGGAGCACTACCGTCGGCAGCTCTTAAGGCAGCAGCAGCAGCAGCAGCAGCAGGGAGTGATGCCTCAAGGCCACCCTGGCCAGTTCCCCCCGCAAGCCCAGGGCACGGCAGCCCCCTACTCCCAGCTCCGCATCCAGCAGCAGCAGCAGTTGGCCATGCAGACAGGTTCAGGAGCAGCCACAGGAGCCATGGGCCAGCTCCCTCCCATGGCTCAGATCGGTCAGGCCGGCATCGGGATGGACTCCACCCAGAACTTGCTCCATCAGCGGCTGCTCCAGCAGCAGCAGCAGCAGCAGCAGCAGCAGCAGCTCCCCCAGCAGCAACAAGCCGTCCTCAAGCAGCAGATGGGCTCGCCGAGCGCCATGAGCCCCCAGTCACACCTGCAGCCCCAGGGCGGCGCCCACCTGCCCGGGCCGCCCGCCCTGGCCAACGCGCTCGGTAACCAGGTTCGATCCCCGGTGTCCGCCCAGTCCCCGTGTCCCGCCTCGCAACAGCCACCGCTACATTCCAGCCCCCTGCAGCAGCCCCAGCCCTCCCCCCAACACACGGGGTCCCCCCGGCCGGGCCTCGGAGGGCCCCTGGAGCCGGGACACGTGGGGGCCCCAGAGCAGAGCGCCATGCTGCCGCAGCTCAACACCCCCGCCCGGGGGGGGCTCGGCGGGGACTTGGGGTCGGGGGGAGACGCCACCGGGGACACTTTAGAGAAGTTTGTGGAGGGGTTGTAGCAGCACCGAGTTGTGTGCCATGTGTTCCCCGTCCTGCACCCCCGGACTCTCCGTCTGTCAGAGGGCTCTGTTCGTCTTTCTAAAGTTGAGAACTCTTTTTGTACTGACGTGTAAAAAGTTTAAACAGTTGTACACGGGATCAGTTGGGGGGTGGGGTGGGGGGGGGGGGGGAGATGATGAGAAACCAATGTCAACATTTCTTAAAATGGTGAGGGATTTGCAAATGGGGTTCTTAAAGTCAGTTGAATCACAAAGAATATATATATATATTTTTGGTTGAGACCAAATGTGCTCGATATTAGTTCTATTTTGGTTTTGTTTTGGTATGCTTTCATGCCTTTCTCATGAATTTTTTTTTAAGAAGAAAAAATGCAAAAACTGCAATTAATGTTATTCATACATTTTTATTTTGTACCGTTTGGGAAAAAAAGTCTACCGTTTTTGTGTTTAAAACTGTTGAATGATTTCTTTTTGTTATGGGCCAGGTTCTCTTTAAACTCATTCCTGGTCATTGCAGCCTTGTGTCTCTAGCTCTCTGCCGGACGACGCGTGGTGCAGGAAGGAAGAATTCCCCCTTTTCTCGTTGTGTCTGAGCAGCACTCGCTCATCATACTGAAATAGGAAACGGACAAAGTCAGTTTATTTTTTTTGTCACACAAGGACATGTATGCAGGCGCACATGATGACACTGACGCAGACTCAAAGCCCCGACACGGTGATGCCACTTCGCAAGCTGAAAACAAACTGGTTGTCGTCGGCAGCTTGGGGAGAAGATCATTCATTGTGTGGGTGAACATGATTGCTTTAATGTGGGGGCGTGGGGGGGGAACGTTCGTTGTTTTGTTTTTTTTGTCACTAAAATGTAAATTGTAAAGAGCTCGAAAAAAAGACCAGGCCTCTAAGCTGAGATGGAATGGCTGTTTGACAGTGTCCCGATTAGTTATCACACCAAGATGTGAGCGGGTTTGGAGATGAACGCGGACAACCGGAAAGTTATCAACCCTTATTCCTCTCCCACGAAAAACTTGAATTGGGGGATAATCTTTTTCTCCTATTGTAAATCATGCAAGTTATTAAGCAAAATACTATAAATATAAGGAAGAGAGAATGAAATCACTGTATAGACTGGTTAAAGACTCATTTCTTACTTGTATACCATATTGTTAAATAAACTGTGCAACAGAAAAAGCAACTTGTAAGTAAGCAGCTCTAACTAAACGGTCTGCTATGGGTTCCTTGGAGTTTGAGCCGTAGGTACATTATACTGGCCAGAGCACATTCTTGTTCAGATGGGGTCAAATGCTTGAGTTGAACACCTTTATCTTTATATCCGCATGATCAGATAACGTTTGAGTGGCGAATAGAAACAATAAGGCTTATAATGTGGTGGAGAGGTGTGCCGCATGGACCCCCTCAGTCGACTGATTAAGCAAACTGCAGATCTTGTGAGATAAAGACTGCATATTCGGTAACCCCGAATGACAGTTGAACCCCTGAGTTAATTATAAAACAGTGGAGGAAAAATGTATTGCATTCTAATCGTTTATATCTAACCAGGTAGCTGACCCAAACTCGTCAATAATACATCCTTAATAATAACTCCAATGAAATAGAACGGGTCCCCTCGAAATGAATGAGATTTACTCGCCCCTCGGCTTGCTTACGTTGACTTTACGGTTCAAGTCCTAACCTTAAACAATGACAGCTGCCGTTCGTCCTGTCCATGTGCCCCTGCAAGGCCAAGTTTATTGGACGTAGGGTGGCGTTGCAAAATAAGTCCAATGAGTTCATGAATTATTTGGTTTCCCACGAGATTCCTTCGCCTGTCACGAAAAAACCAGGGTCCTAGAAAACCTAAAACTTCAAAGTCAGTCATTTTTAATGTCAATTAAGCAATATGTACAACAGGACATACTGAGGACCAAAATTACGATACTCTCCAACCCCATTGGTGCAAAATACATCAAATAAATAAATGTTTAAAAATATAGTACATACCCAAGGACAGACACTAGACTGGTATTGGTGCATAGTGCAAAAAAAGGAAGTCTTGCAAATTACAGATTTCAGTGTTGATGGGGGGGGGGGGGGGGCAGAGTCCATGGCTTTTAGTGAGGAGGCGGAAGGGGAGTTGAGCATTCTGACAGCCTGGTGCATGAAGCTGTTTTTCAGTCCGGTGGTCCTGGCCCGGAGAATCCGCAGCCTCCTCTCTGAGGGCAGCAGGTTGGAGAAGCCTTGTGACGGGTGGGTGGGAGCACCTGCACTAACGAGGGCTTTGCGGGTGAGGCGGGTGCTGTATACGTCCTCAAGGGAGGGGAGAGTGGCACCAATGATCCCCTCGGCCGCTCTCA